>NW_010314276.1:0-32004 GCF_000700745.2 Antrostomus carolinensis
TCCAAACCATTCTATGATTCTATGATTATGTTACAATAAGACAGTGACAACAAGATACATGCAAAATGTAGACAATATATATCCAGTTGTTTCTCACTTCCCATAGGAAAAAAATTGAGACACTCTAGGTTTGCCTTTACGGGTTGTTGTATTTTGTTTGTGGTTTTTTTTTTTCTTCCACCAGAAACAAATTCCTAATGAAAATTAAAGTCTGGGTTTTTTTGTTGTTTTTTTTTTTTAATTGAATTCCCAATGAACAACATGGCTGTGCTAGCAGAAACTAATGACACCTTACGGATATTAATATGGAGTTGGAGCAGGAAATTTATCAGCTTTTACCGTACTCCCTAACCCAGGTATCTCAGACAGAATAGTTATAATCTTTAGCACCTAAAAACTTATTACCTAAAACTTCTGAAATTATCAAATCCCAAAATAATTCAGGGAGCAAAACTTTCACAAGGTCATCGAATCCTGGAACAGCAGTGGCTATCTGCCACTTAAAGCAGAGTTTGACAAGTACAAGCCATCACCAGAAGAACTCTTGAAGCCGTTGAATGTTAGAGTAATGGATAAGTTTAATTACCTAAGTAACATGAAATAGAAGGGGAAAAAAAAACTTTATTGTGTGGAAGACAACTTCATAACACACAAGATACAAACTCAAGCCTGAAAGGATGACCTCTTCCATCTGCAGTTCACTGAGAATTGAGAAAAATAAAACTAGGGTCAAATAATCATATGCTTTATAACAGGCAAGATTCATGTCCAGAGAAAGAAAAAAAAAAAAAGAAAAAAAAAAAAAGAGTTATTTAAAGGAGAATTACAAAATTGGCAGATGTACAATATAAGAAGCTGTCATTATTCTAAGAAAGAAGGAATTCAAATTAAACAGGTATTTACCTCATGGGGAAAAAAAGAACAAAGCAAAGCACTGCCAACTGTTAAAATGATTGCATCAGCTTGACCCTGCACAAATTAATCAGTCAGGAAAGCATCCCCAGAGGAAAAAAAAAAAATCCTGTGAAAGGTAAATCCCATATGAAAAGTAGGAAATAATACAGAATGTGGGGAGCTGAGGACAGTGTAGCAGGTGTAGTCTTGCCATAGATATATTATATATCCATATTATAAAGGAAATGTCATGCTTGCATTTTAATACAGTATTTCTAATGTTCAAAGTCATGACATAATTAGAACAACTAGAAAGTGACAGTTGTTAAGTTTCACAGAGCCTCACAGCAAGACCTCGGGTATTCCCAAGCAATTCCCAAGACCAATAGTGTCATACAACCCCGTCCTGAGAGTGCATTGGGCTGGGAGCTATTAAATCACCCTAGCACATTCACCTCTCTCAATACCCATTTTTCATACAAAAGAAATTTGGAATTTCAGAACAAAAGGGAACTACACTGCAGTTTCACAAATTTTCAGGTCTGGATTGTTAGGGGACCAGGACCCTGGCAACTCTAGAGATAAGAAGATCAATTTACATGTACCATAGAAACAATAGATCTCCATAAGACCACTTGGTCTCTGATGGTGCAGTTAAAAGCTGGGTTAAAAATGGCATTCCTAAAGAGAGATGAAAACAGAAAAGTATAAAAAGTAATGATTCATTTTGTGTCTGCAAGCCTTGGTTACCCTCAGAAAAGAAGAGAGAGGAAACTTGCTGATAACAGCTGGTCTTGAAGCACTTAATGTTTGCAGTATTTTGCAGTTAATTCAGGTAGATGAGGCTCAGGCACAGGAGGCTAACTGCAGAGATATAATACAGAGATTTGAGAAGTGCTGCTCATTACATAAAAATGAAACACATCAGCAAAGCATTTCTAAACAGAGAGCATAAAAAAAATGAAAACATAGAAGTGCTCATGTGTGAAGAGCTAATGTAGCAATTCAGGGACAAACTGAATCTTTCGTAATATCAGATCATGATCGGAATCTGGAATAAAATTGCCTGAAGGAGAAATTAATGTAAGACTCAGATTTAACTCTTGACCAGTGATTAGAATTTGTCTACCAAAGAGAGTTACACAGACCAGACAAACCCATGGAATACAGACATTCCTCTCAGACTTGCAGACATGATAGAGAATCCAGAATACTGCAAGAAAGGACACCTGAGGCAGAAAAGTACCCAGAGGTCAAAGTAAGAATCTATTGAAACCAGAACATGATGCTCCACATGCTGTGGTAAACAGCTGGAGTCAGCTGAAACAGCTGAGCCCTGGGATATGGCAAAACCAGGATAGACTTACTGCCATCTAAACCAGTCATCCTTGTTTCTCACAGGAAACACCCTCCCTGCTCCTGCATTGTCCCAGGACTACATGAAGGACATCTGTAAGATTAAACTACACATTCCTAATTAGTTATAATTAGCATCTGGGTCATACAGATATAAAACTTTACATTATGCTATGTTATATGTTAACTACTGGGCTACTGTCATTAAGTTTGGCTACAAAGAGAGGAAAGATGAGAATGTGTCTAATAAGACCTGATACAAACTATTTAAAACTAGATGTTAATATAATACCAATGTATAAAAGTTTAAGCAGCGACAATTTAGTCACTGAAGGATCCCAGATTTAAATGCCTTACTCTCAGTGAAATAAGTAATGTTTAACCCACATTCTGGTCCAGTTTAGTTAGTTAATACACATGCAGATAACTAGACTAAGCTGTTACTCATGGTCTGAGGAAAATCCTGTCTTTAAAATGATGGTTCAGACATCTTCCCGTGTTTCTGAGACACGTACTTTGTGGTTAAGAAGAAAGGTAGAACATGGGCACACACAAAGAGATAAGAAGGCTACAGATTGAGTATATCTGTCTCACGGATATCAGCACCTGACAGTAAGGGGTACTTAGATCTGCAAAAGTGCTAGACAGAGACCAGATAAGTTGCAAAAGAGCAGGCAAGAGAAACACTGACAAACATGCTTTTAGATAGTCCAGAAGGACTGCATCTATACCTCATTTCAAAAGATGAACACTTTTCTTAAGAAATAATTTCATGAAGGATATCTTTGATGGTCGAAAAGGCTGTATCTTCAGTGGTTTGGTTTTTGGTTGGTTTTTTTTTCCCCCAGCTCAGTTCTCTGAGTAAGCTCTAAAACACATCATCAAAAAGTATCTTTGAAATTAGATGAGTACCTGAATAAACTTAAACTTAGAAGTTTTAAAAGACCTTCCTTTAAGCACATATGCTTTCTTGAAGCTTGTGATCTGTCAACTTTTTTATGGTACTATGAGGAATACGATGCAGAATAACAAGGGATTCTCAAATGAAATGTTAAAATAGATCCAGTATAAACCCTCAAACAAAATACACATAATATTATAAATATTCTTAAGCTCTATAAACTCATATAGTCAATCTGTTTATCTCTCATATTATTAATATATTTTGATATATATTTACTGTGATATACTATGATGCCCAAATAATTTTTCAAGTCTATTGTTTCAGTGTAATATTTTGAGAAAGAAGCATTTAAAAATCTGACCACTCTACCTAGATGTTAATTCATTTCTACAAAAGAAGAGAAAGCCATTATAAGAAGACAAGACCATATATGAAAAGTAAATATATCATTGTGATTATACATATCAAATATACGAAGTATGAGGAAACTATATTCTGTATGCAAAAGAGACATTCTGCTCTATAATTTCAAACTGAGTACATTTTTATCTTTCATTTTGGATAGCTTTTATCATATTCACACTTTTCTACTTTGCTCGGGAATAATGAACAACTTCAAAAGGTTATATTTTTAGTTGAAAAGACTTTCAACTGTTGGTTTTTTTTTTTAAAGAGAGAGGGAAAGAAAAAAAAATGAGAAAGGGGGAAAATGTATGTTTCAGCACAACATCTCCTCCTCCCTCCAGTGAATGCTTGTTTTCTAGTATACAAAGATATACAATATCAGTTTTGGTATTTGTAAAGACTGTGTAGAAATATAGTTAATGCCACATAATAGAAAAAGAACCAGTAGTGGCTGGATTTCTCAGCCAGAACAAAGAAGCAAAATAACATTTACTAGCTGTCTCAGTAGAGCAGATAGTGCGTGTCAAACAGTAAGAAGCAGTCTTCCCCATAAGCAATTTTCAGACAGTTGAATCCACAATGCTAAAGCCAGTTTATAGATGCTTTTCGTTTTGCTTTCATTATTGAAACAGACCATTTTTGCCCTGCCTTAGTCTCCCTTATAAATTATTCCTACAAACACTTACACGTGAGTAACTCTATGTGAGTCATTCTTTTAGTAAAGCTCTATACATATGTACGTAATTATTTGCAAGATCAGGCCACTGAACTGTGTGTAGAACACAGCAAACATTATCCTCTGCTCACAGACAGAAACTGAGCATACCACAGAGAGCTAGAATAGCTTGTCATTTGTGAAGAATAATGCCTCAAATCCATATACAATATAATGAAAATCCTCTTAATATTACTAAGCACAGTATGTCTGCTTACATACTTCCATATATATTTGAAGTACTATGTATACAAAGCCCTTGAATGCCTTCTAGCTCCTAGAGTAGCATAATCCTGATCACAAGATTGATTGTTTGCAGAACACTAGTGCTGAAAGTCAGCATGGCTTATGGTGAATCGTTCATGGCCAATTTGAGAACTGAAATGACAGTGGATAAACATTAAGTAGTTAATAATCAACAAATGCCTGAAATACTGTTTCAAAGTGAATGTTTGTACGTTATTCACTCATTTAAAAACACCTGGGACTAAGAAAATAATACTTTTTCAAATAATTGAACTTTTGCCGGTGTACTGGCTTGCCTTGTTTCTCAAATGCTTTGCTGATTTATGAATTCTTTTTATACTAGGATTTTTATTGTGTGGGCATATCTTAATAGAAAACTGAAAGCTGACTAAAGCTCTGCAGAACTCTTGAAAGAGGTATGTCTAAAAGTAGGCTATTGTATAAAACAAAGAGTCGAATTTTCATACCAGCTGAATCACATGCAAACAACCAGAAGGAAGACACAACACAGACAAATTTGAATGAGGGCCATAAAGTCAATGAAGCAAATTATGTTCCTTGACCAAGAAACCAAGATATGATTACAATAAAGATTACACTATAAGTCATAACAAGTAGACCCAAATTGCATGTAACTCCATAGATTTTTGTATCACATCTCTCATTGGGTTACTGAAACAACATTCTTGGGGTAAGAAGTATGTAATGAGGACGTGAAGTGGTCCACTGAGTTCAAGAAGAAAAATATTGCAGACCCGTTGCTGTAGATTGCATCTGCCAATGAAAGCAACAGACCTGTCTGGACTAGAGAAGAAATTGCCTATAAAAGTCTACTAAAATATCTGTAAAACTCAGAACCACGTATTTCAAAGTAAAGGAAATGCAATTAAATATAGCAAACATGTCTTGCAAGTACCTACAGGAATATGTTTTGAATGACAAACTATTGCACTTATTTGACAATTAATTATTTAATAAGCAACAACTACCAATAAATGAACATGGAATATGTGATACTGAGGTTGTTTGTGAATTGTAGCACAATGGTGGCATCACAGTACCAAAATTTTTCCAACAGCAACCAGCTAGAACATTTAGTGGTGTTTCTAGACTGTGGCTCTCTAGATAAATAGCATTTAGGTTAAATTCTCCTTTTGTACTTATGACCTGCACAAAGCTGGACAAACTCTATACTTTGAGGACTTCATTAGTCCATTGGCTTCAAATAGAGCCTCTCTGTCCTGAACTTCACCCCTGAAGTACTGAATTAAAACAAGAGATTCTTTGTAGTGTTTCCTTAAAACAAAACAAAAGTATTAATCCATTAGCCTTGGACATAAACTAATGTCATCACCTGCCAGATAATTCTATACAACTTTCAAATCACTGCTATAATTAGTGATGTTTTCTTTTGTCTACAGTGCAGTTCAATTAGCACACACTGCAAAGGAAATACTGCACTTTCATTTGCAAGACATCATTTTTATACTTGATTTTTTTTGTGTAATGTGGGAAAAATTTATCCTTTTTTTTTTCCAGGTTCTATGTTAAGGATAGTTTTTCAGTGGAAAAGGTTGTTTGCTTTTTTTACATAAATCCTTGATCAAAGGTGTTTATCTTGTGTTTTCAGAAGAGAAGAATCACAAACTAAAGCAATGAATATATAAAGAGAGAAGAAAATTCAAGAAATAAACTCTGTGACAGCACCATAATGATAGGCAGGCAGCTTGAGATACCGAGAAATGTTTTGACTTTGCATTCAAAGGTAGATATTTGTATTTATGATAAATGTATGCCTGATTCAACCATGGATATATTTCCCCCAGCAAAAAGGGGCTAAACCCTTTTGAGAGTTGTACCTGCAGTTTGTAGATTTTAGGATATGATTCAACATAATGTACAATGAATAAATCTATTCCCCTGTCCTAATATAACAAAAATTCTCTCCTGAAATGGTATTACTGGACTTGTTTGTAATAGTGCAGAGGTCTATCTTGCTGTTTATTTGGCTCATGATCTTCTAGCTATGGCTGAAGGAAACAATACTGAAAGAAGTAATAGTTTTAAGTCAACAAATGTAGCTATTCCAAAATATCACTCATTTCAAAAAATGCACTGAGAATTATTAGAAGCTACAAAAAAAAAAAAAAAAAAAAAAAAAAAAAAATTAAAAACCCAAAAAAAAACCAAAAAAAAATTAAGAATGGGGGGATATTTAACAAACAGTTTTGAGATTCATAGTTCTGAAGTGATATAGTACAGAAGCCATTACAGTACATACTTGTATATTGTGTTACATTTGTTGTATATGCACATATATGTACCTGTTTGCTTTCTGTTTCATATCTTAATAATGCTATTGCAGTATTACAGATCTGAATGATTTTTCTTCTATAGTCATGGTAGTTGCTGTAAATGTGAATTTTTATAGTGGCATTTTACCTAAACACATATGCATCACATAGCTGCTTTATTTAAGTTATTCCTGGGGTAAGTATACAGCATTAAAAAGAGTATTCAAAATGGAAGAGGGTTATCTGTTCTTGTTTGGAAAAAGTTAGTCTACTGCAGGTAATTTTTGTAACATTGATATAGGCTAGAGGCATACTAAGGGTTTAGAAGTAGAAAGTATATCTCACTATTTAACCAATGACCCAGCCAACTCTGTTGGATATCCTGTAAAACTTCCAAAAACTTTTGTTATAATTTCTGGTTATCATCTGTTCTGAAGTCAAAGGACCTGTGATTAAGGAAGACTTGTGGCTTCTACTGAATTTAAAATTAAGTTAAAATCTAGAAATAGGTGACAGAAGCAGTCACTGTTCCAGCTGTTGAAAGGTAATTGGATTAGAATAATAAGCACATATTTCTGTTTGGTAATTACAGTACTTCCCTGAAAAGACTATTGTGCAAAGGTAATTGTATTGGAGAGTTTCAAAGATGTGTTTCTATTTCCACAGCTACTGTGTTTTACAAAGTGCAGTGCTGATTATATCAGTTCAATTTATTACAAGAGGAGGAAGGTATATTTTATAAAATATTATACACATCACAACATTTGATCTATGAAGTGATACACTGGGATCTTTTAATGGAAAGGTGAAAAGAATGGGTGCACAAATGTTCACTGGGACTATGATGAGTGGGTGCCACTGGCCTAAGTAAGCCATTGTTTTTGTCTCAGGGACCCCACTGAGCCTTGCTTGTGAGTCTGGTATATAAGCAGCAGCACTTTATATTAAGGGACCTGAGAGCTATTCTGGATTCCCAGTTCTGGATGTTCACCTGAGCTGTTCCCAGTGCCCTGACAGATTGAGACCCATGCAGACCCCCACCTCCAATCCACTACCCTTCTATGTCATACTGAGAACTTCAAGTTCTAATTTCCACAGGACACAAAAATAAGTGAGTGGAAAAATGGGATCTGTGGCCAGATCTAAACAGGTGTATGATGTGGAGACTAAGTATCCCTTTTCCATGTATCCCAATGCGCTCCAGTAACTAGGTTCCATGACCTGTAGTGTCCTTGCATGGTAGTAAACTGTTGATTAAACTCCCACTGAGGCCAGGAGCCAGCTGCCACTTCTAAACTAGCCATCAGTCTCTTTAGTATTATCCAAAACTAACAGTTCAGAAGCCTCAGGAACAGAGAGCAATTAAGCATTGCTGAAATTCACCTTTGGATATTCTCCTGAGTTGTGTTAAATTCAGGTTGCCTCAGTCTCTATGTAAAAATCTAGAGATTATATTTTCTCTCTGATATATTGAGGAGAATATTTAAACTATAGCAAAAAAGAAGATATACTGTTCTCCTAGGTACAGCTTTATTTGTCCTTGTAGTGGTTTATTTCTTGTTAGATAAGGTTGCTTTCTCAGTTGCTGTTGTATATAAATGCAGAAAAAAGGGAAAACCAAAAAAATACACTGTGTTTTTGAACTTCTCACGAATCTGCTACTGATGTTGCAGTTATTTAGAAGTTTCAAAGTTTATATCAGAATTGTAGCATTAAAGTCATCAAGTATATCTTGTAATATATATTAAAAAAATGGAATAGAGAGAGAGTGTAACAAATTTACTTTGTTTTTACTTTCAGTGCACGTTATTCCTTGCTTGAGTACATTGTCAACAGCACTTAGTAAATATCCTTGCAAATCTCAGTGATTTTTTAAATTTTAGCACATATGATTTCACACTGGATATTTTTTAATATTTTTTACTATTTATAATGTTGTGTTATTTGGTTGGTTGGTTGGTTGGTTGGTTGGTTGGTTGGTTGGTTGGGTTTTTTTAATTATAAAAACCCACTTCATGCCCTCAATAAACAGACTTGAATTTTAAGTGACCAGTCATGTAACACAGATAGTATGTGGTAATTATAGTTAGCTATCCAAAGAAATATAGGCATATCCTTTGCACAGTGACATGATAGATTAAAAATTAGTAGCTGTTAGGTAAATATAATGACCTGGATTCTCCTATTACTTTAGGCACACTACAGTGTAGGTGTCTACATTTGTTTCCTTTTAGAAGTCAGCGAGAGAGAAACGGTGTGCAATGCAACAGACCTGTTTTACACATCTACCTCAGGATAGTGCTTTGAACTGCTCCTTAGAAGCGGCCATTTCTCCTGGGTGATTCACTGTATCTTGCACATTTCTGCATGTAATCAGCTGGATTTCACTGCCAGGTATTCCCCATGCAGTGCCTCTAAAGCAAAGCAGCCATAAACTGTAAAGTGGACATCCCCAGAATAATCACCCTTTTCCCAAGTAGTACAGAAGCATAGAATTTATCCATAATTTTCTCAGCATCAGGGCAATGGCTAAGTGAAGCAGATATGACTAGTTTATGACTAGACTAACTATGTTGTTCACCAGGGGTCATAGGACATTGTAACAACTTGTTTTGGTTTTTAGCCACCTCAAACTTAGTCTTTCTCTATATATTTACATTATACAAGCGGTAAATTTTTTAAGCTGCCACACAAGAACCTCAAGCATGACGATCCACAAGATGGGACCACTCTTCATGCGCTTCTATTTCTATTTCTGCCTCCATAGATCTTGAAACCGCTATAACATGACAGGGAGGGGATCTTGTTGAACTCATTCTATACAAAAGCCTGAAGAGAATTAGCAGACATGTGAGTCTCCCTCTTTTAGAGGGGCATCTTCCAACAAGCTTTCAGTCAGTCAGCAGACTTCAGAGATGGTCAGGCTGTTAGACATACACCTGTCAGCAGTGATTCCCATGCCTACATCAAGGTAGCTCCTCAGGTGGCACAAAGGTTTTCTGGATTCAATTCTGAGTCACTTAGCTCTTTCCAGGTCCTATGTGGGAAGACATAAATCTAGCTCTGAGCTCTGAATCCCACTGTGTGCCTGGGAAAAGAAGTTAAAGTGGAAATTTATCAAATCCTTATTTTTGATCTAGCTCATTCTTTCTCTTTCTGTGGCCCAAACCACTAAATTATTCCCTACAACAGCCTCAACAGAAGATAATTATTGGCAATGCTGTCTGAGTCATGTAAATACTGAATCCCATCATGTGAGAATATCTGGATGATTAGGCAATCCAGACAGAAGCTGCCTCTATTCCTGGTTAGTCAGGTCTTCTCAAAATTGGATAATGCAGTGGATGTCCTTGACAGAAGACCATAGATTTTTGAATTATGAAGAAGTATGCAAATAAAAAAAATCTATTCACTGTGTTGGGTTGTTGTTTGTTTGGTTTTTTGTTGTTCTGGTTTTTGTTTTATTTTATTTTTCCTTAGGAAGTTTTTCCTTTGTTTTATTTTGTTTTTCCTTTCCTTTTCCTTTTTTTAAGCTCCTGAATGCAAAGAAAATTAAAAAGGCTGCCTGCCTTCCTATTAAGGAATAATTCATGCAGCTTTCCAGTCTGTTATGGGAGGTGCAATAGGATGGAGATGTCATAAATACTAAACCTAGACTCAGTCTTTGAAACAGGAGAACAGAACCCAGACTGAAAAAATCTGTACTACCAAATGATATAAGTCTTAAGAAATAGAATGAGGTAAGAGGAATAATACTGGTGGATAAAAGAAGACAGTGATTAAATTAGCTAAGGCAATTCTGTAGAGAAATGTCTAGGGGTGGGGGGAGGAATCAGAACAAAATAGAAGGGGGTTTGTTGCCTTTTTTTGTTTATTTATATATGTGAAAAAACAGAACAACAAATGTCTGAAACCAGGGAAAAAGCATGTAGTGGTCCATGGTGTTAAAAGGTCAACTAAAGTCCAGAAGGAAAGGAGAAATGAACAAGAAGAACGTTTTTAGCTAGATGAAGGAAAGCAATTTCTGTACTATCACTAGAATCAGTTGAGATATTGTTGTGAGCAATGATTAGAAAGATGAGAAGAGCTATTCGTTGCTGATTGGAGAGGTGGCAAATGAAGCAGGAGTGATGAAAGGAAACACTTTGATTGGTAGCTGGAGAAATTAGATGCTTTTTTTTCATTTTTTCTCCCCAAGCCTCTGATGAGAAAATAAAGGTCAGATATTAGGTA
This sequence comes from Antrostomus carolinensis, assembly GCF_000700745.2. Classification (NCBI taxonomy): domain Eukaryota; kingdom Metazoa; phylum Chordata; class Aves; order Caprimulgiformes; family Caprimulgidae; genus Antrostomus; species Antrostomus carolinensis. The sequence goes on from NW_010314276.1 coordinate 11,048, forward strand.
GCACAGTTTCTTCTAAAGACTTTGTAAGAAGGGAGCTGGAGTACAGGATTCTAGAATTGCCGAATTCATAAACTATTTTCAGTGCACTAAACAAAAGTAGGATAGCTGGGCCAAATGACAGCATTAGGAGCAGATCAAGAAAGTAGACTTTTTCTTTAGATCACTAGGTAAAAGATATGAAAGGCTGCAGGAGTAAATAAATAAATAAACTGTACAGATAAAATGGAGAAAGTACTACTCTTATGGGAACTGCTACAGGTAGAGATGACATTATTGCTCCTTCAGTGAGAAGTATATTATCTTAAAATAAAAAAACTGCAACAGAATAAAACTGTTTTGCTACCTCAAAAGAAATTCTGGAAAGAAAAGGGTAGCTGTTTGAGTTGAGGTAACAATTAACTTTATAGGATATTTAATAAGGATTGTTAGTGGCCTTAAAAATTAAAGAGAAATAGAAGTTAGATTCTGCATTCCAGGAGGATGTTTAGTAGAGCATCACAAATTTATCCATACTGTATAAGGAGCAAAGACAAAGCCAGTAACAATTTTCATCTATTTTCTCTAGTATCAATGTCAGTTCTACATTTTTCAACAGTACTTACTTATACTGTCAATCTGTGGTTATTCATCAGTGATACATATTCACTAAACTAAAAAAAAAAATAATAAATTAAATGTCTGTGTTCAGTATTTGTTCCAAATTTCACCATGAATACACAGAATCACAGAATGGTTTGGGTTTGAAGGGACCTGTAAAGTTTATCTAGTTCACTCCTCCCTGTCATGGGCAGGGAAATTTTTCACGAAATCAGGTTGCTCAAAGCCCTCCAACCTGACCTTGAAAACTTCCAATGAAAAGCCATATACAACATCTCTGGACAACCTGCATCAGTGTCTCATCACCCTCATCATAAAAAAAATATATCGTGTCTAAATTGACCCTCCTTCAGTTTAAAATCATTGTCCTTTGTCCTGTCACTACAGGCCCTGGTAAAAAGTCTTTCTCCATCTTTCTTATAAGCACCTTTTATATATTGAAAGGCCAGAATAAGGTCTCCCCAAAGCCTTCTCTTCTCCAGGCTTAACAACCCCAACTCTCTCAGACTGTCCACATCACACAGGTGTTCCATCCCTCCAGCCATTTTTATGGCCCTCCCCTGGACCCACTCCAGCAGGTCCATGTCTTGTGCTGAGGGCTCCAGAGCTGGACACAGCATTCCAGGTAGGATTTCACCAGAGTGGAGAAGAGAGGCAGAATCACTTCCCTTGACCTGCTGGCCATGCTTCTTTTGATGCAGTCCAGGATACGGTTGGTCTTCTTGGCTGCTCACGAGTTATCGGTTCACGAGTAATTTTTCATGCACCAGTACCTTCAAGTCCTTCTGTGCAGGGCTGTTCTTAATCTATTCATCCCCCAGTCTGTACTGGCACTCATGATCACCCTGACTAATGTGCAGGACCTTGTACTCAGCCTTGTTGAACCTCGTGAGGCTCACATGGGCCCACTCCTCAAGCCTGTCAAGGTCCCTCTGGATGACAAAAGTCACATTTATATGTAATCTTTTTTAAAGGTATTTTATCAAAATAAAAAGAAATAAAATGCTCAAAATATACTTGAGAGGTCAAACAAAATAATACTTAATGTCTTTACAGGAAAAAAGAAACCTACCTGGAGGTTCTTCACTGCTAAATCTGTGTCCTCATTTGGACTTAAAAGACAGAATTTATGGTTTACTAGTAGCAGTGAAAAAAAAAAAAAAAATTAAAAAAATCAGTGAGTCATTTAATCCAGTAACTTCTGCCAAATGTTTAATAGGATAGCAAGAATTCTTCATAATTAGAACAAGTGAAAAACAAAGAATACAATTTAAAACTGACCTTTTGGCAGAACAAGAGATTTAGGACAGAAAATGTTGAAAGACAAACAGAAGTGAAACACAAAGCACCTGGTGCTTTGTACATTTCAAATAGATTAATCTTATTGTCAACTCAACCTAAAATAAACTAAATTTCATCTACCTAAAACACAGTGGCACCTTGAATTTCTTTTTCCTTTATTGCCTCACCTTACTGATTAGTGGTGCACCACAGTCAAGCTTCCTTGAAGCACAGGATGATTGAGCCAGAGGACTCTCCAGAATGCATTTTGGGAATTGTAGTCCAGACACGGAGTATATACCATGGAGTAATTGAAAGCCTATTGGGAACAACATACTGTTCCTATGACCTTAGACACAAACAAAATAATATGACTATAACCTGAGATTAAATCTTTCTTTTTTTATTTTCCCAGTAGGAAAATAAAAATAAAAAAATAACCTATGACAATCTTTTCTGCAAAATTTTCTTTCCTTTTTGTGTGGTTTTGTTTTGTTTTGGTTTTGTTTTGTTTTGTTTTTTTTTTTAATAAGCAAAAATCCTTGATCTATGTATGACTTATATGTGACATGATATTTATAATATTTTTTGGAAAATTTCCATGGTAATAAGACAGTGATGGAACATCAGGTTAGGTATATGTACTCCACTTAGTCCAATCTCCTAACTAACAACACAAAAAGTTGACACACATAAGACAGCTTTCATACTCCACCCTAGACAGCTTTACTTCACCTAGACAGCCTTTTTGGACAAAACATGAAATTATCTCCTAATTTTGCAATTTATCCACTATTTTGATTTGACATATTTGGGTTATTTTAAATTTCATAAAAGAAAGGAAATTGCAGGCATTAGTAACACCAGTGTTTTGCAGACATTAGAAAGGATACAAAAAGGCACAATATATTCTGCTTTTAATATTTTCTACCCATATAAACTGACCGTGCAGTATGCTGACTTATCCGGATGCTTTCCAATCCTCAAATAATAATTCTAAGACTTGCATAAGAATGAAAAAGAGCCCAATGCAAGTAATTTTTATTCCCAGTTGCACCATTTTTCTTAGTTATTGTAATGTCCAATTCAGATTGAGGTCACATATCCTAGAGAATTACTACAGCATGATAACAGGTTACGTCAGCTAATTTCTATCTTAATTCATAAATCATCATGTTGTGGGTTTTATTAGGATAATCATAAAGAACTCAAGTGAAATGGAGGCTGTTGAAAAAGAAGAATTTTTATCTTTCTTCTCCTATACAATAGATTCCATAGGTAACCAGTGGGATTTATTCACATGGTGTGTGAGGCAATCTGTAGAGAGAGAGTCCTCTGTCATCTTTGATGAGTTATGTGCACCAAACTGAATATCAAACAGCCTGTTGGCATCGTCAGTCTGTGGAAAAGGTATCTTTTCTACTCTATTTGGAGCCTTAATTTTTCTGGATAATAAAAGAGAAACACTCTTAACATTTTTCCCTATGTCTTTAAGTTCATAAATCTACATAGATTAAGCACAGTGGATTTTGCTACATCAGGAAAAGGGTGAATTCTTTGGCCTTGAAACATTACTTGTTTTTTTTGATTGGGTTTTTATGGGGTTTTTTTCTTTCTTTCTTTCTTTCTTGTTTGCCTGCAGAAAGAACAGTGTCACTTTGTGAAGACACTACAAAAGAAATAATTTCAGAAGGTATCTTGTCATCTACAAGTAGAAGGATTCACAACTGTTTTAGCTGCAGGAAAGAGCACCGTTTTCAAAATCCCTAACACATTAAATAAAAAGGTACTTCTACAAAAATTACCAGAATACTACATGTGTCTCTTCAACATCAGCAATAGGTAATCTAAAAACTTTCCTACTTTTAAAATAATTTCACAATTATTCAGTTTAAAGGGAAAGTGACATATATGGCAACTCTTAATTTTATATTAGTGCAATTTTCCTTGAAGGCAATTAAAGTTTTGCCCTCCTACACCAAAGCTGAATTTGACACCTAGTCTCTAGTAACATTGTTTTTTAAAATATTCCTGTAAGCAACCAGAGATCCTCAAATCATTATTCTTAGATTTCTACATTTGCTTCTTTAAAGCAACAGACACAGTATAATTGAAATTTACTGGTTTAAGCAAATGCATTAACTTTTTTTTCTGTTTTTCAACATGACCTTTTATATGTGCTTTCCGCCAAATTTTGTCAAAATTGAACAATTTTCTCATCAGTAGAAGAGATCTTAAACTGGGCAGAAAGGTGACTAATTAGTAATGAAATAATCTCCTGACAGTTCTTATTAACCCTAGTCTACAGGCAAGGATTGTACAGGGCTGTTGAGCAATCAAGGATTTCCTGGGGGAGCCAGTCTTCCTGAGGAGCCATAGAAATGAACCATTTCTCCCAAATATGGATTAACAGTGTCTCCCCTTTGCCAATAGTTTTTTTATCTGTTTCTCTTACTATTCATGTGAAACTCAAAAGGCACAAAACCATAAGTTTTACTAGCTTTTAATTGCTGATGCTGCATGGGATGTGCACTCTATTTTTACTATGGTGCCTGGAATCATGGCATTTGTGAGTCACTCTTCTTTAAAAAGGGAAAACATAAGTACTTGCTTTGTAAAACTTCTCTCTACGCAGTTTGAAAAGTGGGAAAGAGAGCAATCCTTTGCTTTCCTCTAGGGAACATGTGAACAGCCCCCTCCTCAAGCAGTAGTGATAATGAGAGACATTTGCAGTGTCATCATGGGTTTTATCATGCCCCAGCTTTACTGTTCTAATTCCCTCTAGTGCAAATGGCCAGAAAAGCATTTTTGACACTTGTACCCCTCGCAAAGTAACAGTTTTGTTCATTGAGGTACAAATTCACAAATGTATTTCAGGTGCCTTGTGCTCTTGCACTACCTATCACTGTCAGTATAACAATAGAAACAAGGAAGACTTAGAAAAACAGGATGAAGACTTACAGTATATGGATAATAAAGGTGAGCTAAAGGCAGAACTTTTCATTTTTACAGCAGGATTGAAGTGTACTTTTCTCAGTTCTCAGAATGATTAAAACACAACTAAGGGAACAGTGAGTTTGGATCTCTCCCAAATTTAGATGCTAAAACAGGAGAGGAGTCACTTAATCTCCTTATAAAGGAGTTTACAGACTCTTCCAGTCTCTGATGTCTGTTCCCTGTGCTGTAAGTGATTGTTCTACCCAGTCAAGCTAGGAGTTGGGCCAGGTCATAGAAGTTACCTCAGTGGAAAAACAGCCCTTCAAAAAGAAAAAGCAGGGAAGACTGAAGCAGTAGCTAGGATAAAATTTCCATAAGCATTACTATTGAAGAACATTAAGTTACAACTTAAAACAAAACAGGAGAACATTGCCTTCTAATCAAGGTCACAAATAAAAAAAATGGATGCATATTTGTGTATCTGTAAACACAACATGAGGAACTGTGCCGGAGTTGACTGGGATAGAGTTAATTTTATCCATAGTAGCTAGTATCGGGCTAGGTTTTTTGATAACACAGGGATGTTTTTGTTATTGCTGAGTAGTGCCTACACAGGGTCAAGGCCTTTTCTGCTTCTCACACCACTTCATCAGTGAGTAGGCTGGAGGAGCACAAGAAGTTGGGGAGACACAGCCAGGACAGCTGACCCCAACTGACCAAAAGAATGCCCCATACCATATGATGTCATACTCATCATATAAAGCTGGGAGAAGAAGGAAGGGGGGAACATTTGGTGTGATGGCATTTGTCTTTCCAAGTAACCATTACATGTAATGGAACCCTACTTTCCTAGAGATAGCTGAATACCTGCCTGCCAATGGGAAGTAATGAATTAATTCCTTGTTTTGCTTTGTTTGCATATGTGGCTTTTGCTTTCCCTCGTAAACTATCTTTGTCTCAACCCATGAGTTTTCTCATTTTTATTTTTCCAGTTCTCTCCCCCATCACGCCAGTGGGGAGTGAATAAAAGGCTGTGTGGTGTTTAGTTGCCAGCTGGGGTTAGATCACAACAGGAACACTAGGCTGAAGCAATTTTATTGATCTCTAGCTGCTATCTATTGTCATTGGAAATGTGGTGAGATAGAGAACTTGACTCATAAAGAAACAAATTCTAGTTGTTAAAAATGAGGTGGTAAAATCCTTCCCTAGAAAACACAGATGTGATATGAACATACAGAAAGTACAGATTCAATTTCCCAGCTTTCCTAAGATTTCCTAAGATACAGATTCTATTTATTATATACTTCTCTTAGCCAGAGCTGGCAGCATTTGGGCATTTCACTTGTCAGACCTTTGCCTCTGTGGTGGGTTGACCTTGCCTGAATGCCAGGTGCTCACCAAGCCACTCTATGACCCCCCTCCTCACAAAAATGTGAGTTGAGACAAAAGGCAGTTCAATAGAAACAAAACAAAGCTTCACACACAGAAGCAAAAGAACAAAATATCTATTCTTTACTTCCCATCAGCAGGCGATGTTTGGCCACTTCCCAGTAAGCAGGGTTTTGGTATGCGTTGTGGTTACCTCCAGAGGACAAATGTAAATAACAAATGCTCACTCCCCCTTCCCTCTCTATTTTCCTTGCTTCTATTTCTGAGCAGATGTCACATGGTATGGAACATCTCTTTGGTCATTTTGGGTCAGCTGTCTTGACTATGTCCCCTCCCAAGTCCTTCCCTACGCCAAGCCTACTGGGGGGAGGGAATGTTGGAGAGACAGCCTTGGTGCTGTGCTAGCACTGCTCAGCAGTAACCAAAACACTGCTGTGTTATCAACAATTTTCTAGTTACTAATACAAAACACAGTGCTCTCAGGGGAAAACTGCCATGGGGAAAATTAACTCCATCTCAGTCAGACCCAATACAGCCTCACTGTTAAGACAGAAGATCAAATCAAGACACCTTTTGTTAATTTTGACTCCTTTCTTATGCAAGCACATATCCACTGGTGTTAGGGATTTTGTCTTAGGCAGAGAATGAAGTAAACTTTGCTTAAGCCTAAGTGAAGGAACTTTTTTTCTATTTTCCTTATATTTGTTTTATCTATTTTCTTTTTGTCCTTTCTATTACAGGTCATACTGCTAGAGCCTAGAGTAGGTATTATTTTGTGAGATGCTTAAGACTCTTACACTCCTTAGGCAGACAATTAAAAATGCAATGGAATTTCTCCAAAACTGTTTTTTCCATGCACCTCACTGATATATTACTGGGGATCAACCTTTCTGCTTTGGTACACAAATGATTGCATTATCACTTCCTTATCAGGCAAAGGAGCAGTTAACAGTTTAAAGTTTGGGGTCAAGTGAAATCTATCTGTGGCTTTATGGGTAATTAGGTTAGGTTACAAGAGTCAAGTGAATATTGATCAGTTGCAGGGTGAATACTCAGCATGTAGTGGAAATTTGCATTTCTACATGCTTCCAAACCTATACTGACATAGCAATCACATTAGAGGCGCTATTTCCTTCCAGACAAAGGTGTTGCATGAAAAGGGCACTAAAGCAATTTGGCAGGAAATAAACTCCCTTGCATTCCAGCTTATCCTCAGATATCAGAGGAGCTGGGGACAGCCAGGCTTAGATCCTGGGTGATGCCCAATTCAGCACTATGAGTGAGTGACAACAGCGGATTCACTCGATAGTGCGCTGCACTCCCATACCCACGATTTAGGGACTCACATGGCTAAACCTGCAGAATTTAGTGGTGTCCAGTGGGGAACAGTGAGGGCTAGTTATGGACAGGCACAGTTTAGTCAATGTGGCACTACAGTCCGGGTGGATTAATTCCAGATTCACTCCATAGTGTCCTGCACCTGCCGTCCAGTCATAATCTATGAGCTCTCACGGCCAATCAGGCTGCACCCGGTGAGAAATTGTGCAGCAAAACAATAAGCAGATAAGGCACTTTAATAAATCAACAGGAATAATACAGATTTGTGGGATTTCTGGTGATAATCTACTGTCTGCAGAAGTATATACAAGTATAAAGATTACAAATTACTAAAAGTGCTAAGTTAGAAAACAATTCTATAGAGATCTTTAAGTTTCCGAGAAAGTCCTGGGGAAAATATAAATCTTACCCAAAGGCATCCCTATGGGAGTGGGGGGGAAGAGAGGCTCAGCCTGTTGACTGATCCCAGAGGTCAGAGGTCTGTGATGGTATCTTCCCTGACTTGTCCATGATGGTATCTTCGCTAACATCCCCTTTTCTTTGGGCTACTTTTATATTATTTTTGCCTTCAAGGTGGAGCTTGAGTAACTCTAGTCATACTTTTATTGTGACTGGTAAAAACTCTTGTTTCCTTTTTAAGGTATAGGTTACCAAAATTTTAGAGCATATGGTCAGTAAGGGGGGGTGATTTTTGAGCTGGAGGTATGTTTTGGTGTTATCACAACAAAGTTTATTCAAGGTTCACACAAGGAAAGCATTTGTCTAAAGGTTACCAGATTGTCAGCCCAGGATTGTAAACAGACAGCACATTAGCTTTTTGGTGCTGTGAGTCTCTTCTGCAGTGATTACAGGGGTTAGCTAAGGAATTTCCACTCCTTTCCACCCCCCAAATTGATATGCAGATGAGGCTTTCCAAGAGATAGCCTTGGAGAGGATTCTACGCATACCAGTTACTTTCTTCCCTGAGATCTTCTTCAGTTATAACTTTCCTTAATGTGTGAACAATGCTGGATTTTTTTTTTATTTCTAAGTTACTTACAGTAATTATTCCACAAAAGGAATAATTTATTTGTAATAATTCTTAAAGTATACCATCAAAACTTTCTAAAGGGGTAGATATCTGATAGAATTAACCCTACTTTCTGCCTCTTTAGTACTGACCTTTCTCTACAGTTTTTAAAAGGACTTACATGAAATAATGGAAGTTATAATAATTGACATAACTTTATTAAGTAACATCTTTAGATTTTGTATAGTGCTTGATTGACACATTCATTCAGCAATATTTGTATCTCAACAGTGAATCATAAGATTTTTAAAAGTGTGAGAAGAATTGCCCAGAACATTTCATAATATTTAACTGGAGCTTAAATACATAAGTTCTATCAAAAATTTCATTGCATTTGCTTAGCATCAGCCATTCCTCATCTGTTTCAATCATTATTGTTTTTACTACGTGATTACCCAGATTTCATTAGTACAACCCCTGTGTTATATAGCAAAATTTAACTCCTATGCATACTCTGTTATTGAAAAAAATAAGGAAAGAATCACAAAACACTGTAGAGATTGCTACATAAAACTAATTTGAGATAATTGCATAGATAAGAAGTCTTCCTTTTTCAAGAGCCAAAAATAGATTAATCAGTATTTGTAGTAGTTGCTGACTTTGTCAGTCTCTCATCTTTGAGTTCCAATCATTTCTATGGGCTCTCTAACACTTCACAGGTCCCAAGCCAGGGTAGTAAGAAGTATTTTTAGTGCTAAATAGACAAGTAGAGTCCCCTTCTATCCTTCTTACCAATCCATAAAATAGAATGAAAAGGTCAATAAAGCTTTGGAGAGGAACAAAAGAGAACAGGTGCTTTTACTTCCCCTTTTTTCAATTCCAATGTAAATGTTCAGGAATAGTCTAGTGTTAATTACCCGGTAAACTCTTCCTGAATTCAAATTAACATGTAATAAACATACACATGCAGTTTGAAAATTTTAATCCACTGAAATCAATAAAGGGCTAGTCATCGAATTCCACGAGACCAGAATTTTGTCGGTTACGTTTACCTTCAGTTTAACACCAAATGATCAGTACAATTCCATTGAATATGCAAGTCAAATTTCTTCAAAGATTTGAATAAAGTCTGTATTTTAAAAACTATCACATCTCACTTTGTGACACAGTTATTCTTGCATAATATTTTCCTGCATGTATTTTATTCCAGGCCCCTTTTATTTGTCTTTTCAGATTTGTATTACTGAGAGCATTGATGTTAGCACAAATATTTTGGGGAAAAGTATTTTTATCTGGATGAAGATAATGGCCAGAAATGTTCACCCAGCCACTGCATCTGCATCTCTACAGAAGATCCAGATGTCAAAAGTTACTTGAGGTAGAAAGACAACTGAGGAACGAGAAGGTAAGTTATTTTTTAATTGTGTATATAAATTCCATTAATTGAGCACCTTGCCTGAGCAATAGTGAGTGGAGTGAAGGACATCTTGGAATACAGCAAAGAGGTTCTTTCACTAAGGAAAAGAGGTATTTGCAATATAACTGATTCACACACTGTGAAGGAAGATGTATCCCACTGGAAATGTTCATCTTCGGGAATATCTATGGTTTTGACAATGTAATTGGATATGGACATGATCCTTTGTGTCCACAAAGGCCATTTGGCCTGGGATCTGTGACTAGAAGGTAAGAAATACAGTGCCTTGGCAATAGACATAACAAATGTCAGCAACTTTGCATGAGCCAACTACTTGCAAAATACGCTAGGAAGCCATTACACCTATTATGTATTTTTTCTTTCCCACAACTGGGAAAGAACCCAGGTAGTTTCCAAAACTGACTCAATGTAAGTTTTCTAATGCAGAAGTAGTGAAGAAATTAAGCTACCTTATAAGTAAGTTCCTTCATTAACTTATTTATCACTTCAAAGCTTTGTCATTGTCTCATAAGACAATGTATCACTCCAGTTTTTATCATATTATGCTTCAGCTACTAAAAATCATGTCATCCACTGTACAATTTGCTGGCCAAATATACAGCTCAATTAGCAAATTTTAATTATTGAATTAAATATTAGTTCATGTGAACACCCATCACTTTAGTATCTAAGTATCTCAAAATTAATTATTTATTCTCAGAAGTTATCTTCCTGACCTGTAGAAATAGTACTGCCACCATTATACTGACATACTAATACAGAGAAAAAAAACCACATCAAACTCACCCTTGGTCACAGAGACAACCTACTGCACAACAGTTTACCCCCCCAGCTAACTTTCTTCTCATTGAGTCTTTTTTTTCCCCAAAAACATAAATGTGGCCAAAGCTCAAGATGACTTTTGGTTTTTTTTTTTTTTTTTTGCTTGACTTTATTTTCTTTCTGTTCCCTAAATACTACGGACACACATCAGTGTGAGAAGCATAGTTATTTTTTGGTATCTGAATTGAGCTTTGAAAGAGACCTTATGAAGAGGATGGCTTCTTCTAAAACATTCATGTGCCATGTAGGAGCCCAATGAAACCAGTATAGAAACCCTGTTGGTGAGGAAGATTCTCAGCAGCTCCTCAGGCTTTCTACTGGAGTAAATAATTTGAGATAGCATGTGCAGCTGTTGTGAGAGAACTACATAGCTTGGATTCATAGTAAGGTGTGAGAAATCTTGTATTCTCAAAGCAGCTGAAAGGCCTGGAGTGTGCTATTCCCCTTATGACCAATTAGAACATTTTCAGGGGAGAAAATAAATATTTTAAACTTATTTTAAATTAGTTATTAAAAATAATATTTGAACTTGCTGATTATTGAAATCTGATATTGAAAAGCTTTTCCTAAAATCTTACTTTAATTTTACACTAGTGGAATCCTGTGGAGATTCTTTTGTGGTACATTGGTGTAACTGATATCAGCATTAGGCTCATTGTCTTCATTGTGAGCAAGTCAAAAATGGTCATTCTTCATGGTCATATAAAATGATACATAGATATTGGTAGAAAAAGAGGTCTCTTGGTACAATCATTACTTTTTCCATTTTCTGTAGACAAACAAACCCATAAAACAGAACTGACATGTTATAACCCAAGAAAATGAAAGAGAAAACCCCACAGTACGGAAGAACTAAAGAAATTCCAAATAAAATCATACTGTGACAACCTCCTGGAATACACCTGTTTGTATTCCAAGATTTGGAAAACATAAAAACCATAGAAAAAATTACTGCAATTACTATCCTTGCAAGATAAGAGTGCTGTCAGACGTAGCAAAAGTTCCCAGAACACTGGTTTGGGTTATGCAGTAAAGTTTCCTTCTATTTAAAATACATCAGGTTTGTATAAATCAGTCCCGATTAATGTGTCTTAGTTTGCATTTTGTTTTGTTTTGTTTTTTTTAAAAAAGGTTTTATGATTTTTACAATAGCTTACTATATGTTTTAATTACACTCACCACTCTCAACAACCAGAATAAAAATGTACACTTTTCCTCACTCTAGACCAGAGCATGTTGTGATTTAAAATTAATTTAAAATAACTAAAAGTATCAGAAACTGGAAGTTTTATACTTTGGTGAAACTACAATCTCAAATTCAGCCTTAGCCACATCTGACTGTAGTTGGAAATCTCTGAAGTATCAGCACTCAGGCTGAAGCAACCCTCAATCCAGAGGAAAAAGAAAAACAATTCTTTGAAAACAAGCCTTTTCACAGACATATGCACAGGCTAGAGAGATTTACCAGATTCTCTGATTTGAGAGTGGTTTCAAATGTAGAGATTTCAAAGACCTCACTTAATAGATAGCTATGGCTCAGCCTGAAGTTGAAAGTGCTGGTTTCAACATTGCTGGAGGTTTTAGGAATGGAGGAATTAATAATGGATTGCACTGAATAAAACACAAACAGCACACAAAAATCCTCACACTGACAAAGAGTTTTTCCTACTTTTTCCCTAACCTGGGGCATGTGTAGCTAAGGGAGACAAATGTAACTCATATTCCCACCAATGAAATAGTGTCTCATAACTTCACAGCATCAAACCTCATTAGTAAAGCTGAAAGCTTTACAGCTTTGGGTAGTTTAAGTTGGATTCTGCTCCAAGTGCTGCAGTTCTGTAATTTTTACACTCTGAATATCTCCATTTTCCACTACTGAATCTCATATTTTGAAAGGGAAATAAATGTACATAGATATGAACATATATTTCTATTTGCCTATGTTTGAACACCTCTCTCTTCACCAGTCAATCTACTTGTCTATTTACTGGGGCAATAATAGTAATTGGAAACCGATAATATAAAAATATAATTGCAAACACAGAACTAACCAAGCAAGCTATTTCGTCCTTGTGCAACTGCTCACTGAGGCATAAAACAGACATGAAGCCGTCCCAAGTAAAAAACATGCAAATCTATTTTAAGTTTTAATTAATGGTTTTTTTTTAATGTGGATTAGGATGCTGAATAAATTGAAGATAAGCACTGAAGAAATGGTGCATACACGTTTATATGTGTTTAAAACCTGTCTCTATAGCTTTTGGGCTTGATATGTTCTGGATTCTTTGAGCAACATGAAGGAACCATAAAGGTGACTTAACCAATCAGTTAAGCTACATTAATGGGCACTTCATATCCTTGCAGTGGATGACTTAGGTCATCAGATTAATTCAAAGCAGTTGGAGTAAAGAAGGGAAGGCAATCTATGAAGTAGGTGAGATCCTTTAGAGCCTGATTCACAGCCTGTTGACATCAGTAATAAGATTCCCATTTGTCTAAAACCACTGATCGTAACTAGTCTAATTTAATGGATTGTATCAGCCGTTTCCCTTTGCACTTTAGTCTACAGTGCTGACCCAAAAAAACTATTGTTAGCCCTTTTTCTATTTAATAACCAGGAACTTCTGTGTGACTCATCCATGGCATAAGTTCTCTTAAATGTGTTTATTTTTGCCTGAAATTGCTGAAACAGGCAGCATTAGGTACAGTGATTTTTAAAGGTAAATATAAAAATATACTTGTGCTGTTGATGGTATTTCTGCAGTATAGTTCTGAGCCCTATCGTTAGTTGCTTTCAATGACTGATATTGCCTGGGTAATTCTCTGTTGCTGATGATACATCTTGATTGATTTGGGTTTTGTGGCAGTTTCAGTGATGAATGCCTAATCTCTTCTCTCTAGCTTATGTTCTTTCTTATTCTCTCTATGTCTCATGGCTGTGACAACGTCTTTTGCACAGGCCTGCCAAAAGCTTAGTGAAACTGACACTGGTCTCCCCTCCTCTTCTTCTTACTAATCACTAGAACCTAGAAATCTTCTTCAGAATAGCATAAATATTTTAAGAGATAAGCAAGCAGAAATGATGAAACTCATTCTGGTCAAGTTTTCATAAAATTCAAAAACCATGATGGTGGTTTTTGCTGGGGATTTTTAATGATAATACCCTGGCTCTAAAACCTCATGTCTAACATGTTTTTTCTTACACACATCACCTTAATTCCCCTCAGCCTTTTCACTTTCTTCCTGCTGTTTTGATATCCCATATGTCTGTACCGAAATTGAAGCTGCCAAGCATGGTTTTCTACAGCATTTGTTAACATAGCTACACCAGCTCTTATCTCTAAAATTTCATTAAGAAGCTAAATCCAATCTTTGTAATGTTGCTAGTTTGAAGATTTTTTATACATAAAATTAAAGGTACAAGACACTTGACATGGGTAAATGCTACAGAAAAGCCAGATTACTGGCTGGCAGTGTTAGCTTTTAAAAACAGTGGTGTTTTGGTTTAGTTCTGGGCAGCTACCCAGCTGTCAATCAGAAATCTTGTTATACATGAATCTGATGTCAGATCAATATGTGACAAGATTTTTGACTGGCAGGACAAATTGTTAGACATAGATGTAGTGTCACATCCATGTATAACAAGGCCCATGTACAACAGCTACCAGTGATAAAATCCTGTCATTCATGTATTGTCATAACAGTTAAAGCAGCTCCCTGAGACCTCATGTGTTACATAACTACATCAGAGCCTGAGTTTCATCTGTAACCCTAACCAAAACTCATTAAAATTACACGGCTCAGTTGAAGAAGTCAAGAATCCTGGAGTGTTTCTGCTTTTTGGTTCATCATCATTCAAAAAATTGTTGTTGTTTTTTTTTTTTTTTTTCTTTTTCTCCCCTACAATCTCTGCTATTTCACAATAATCATGTTCTACATTACTCCTATTAAAGACATGGAAATGTATAGGATTCATTTTAGTGTGCTTAACCAGTGAAACAGCCTACGAATTATACTGACAGCTGATGCAATAGGAGGAATGGTAGCAAGAACTGAAAGGAGGAGGAAAGGAATTTGTGTATGCTACATACCTTTTAAATTCCAAGTGAGATAAGTCATCACGAAGATATGCACAAAGTATGTTTAAAATTAATCAGCTGTACAAAACCATTGTTATGCCATATTTATTTGGAATTCTAGCTGGATTCACCTCTAAATGCACCAATTTGGTTGACTGATTTCTGTAAAGATGCCAGAAGTGTCTCTTTGAAGCATTGTCGGATAGTAATGTCCACAGTTATATGGTAGATTATGGTGGATGCAGAGTAGTTCAGAACCTTGGTCTGCACAGAGACATAAATCAACTGAAAAGCAATGTAAGATGTTGGAGGAGGCACAACATTTCAGAAAGGTATTCACTGTGAAGAAGCTGAGCTATAAAGAGAAGAAAAGGCATACCTAGTTCTATAAGACAGAAGATGTGAAGGAGTCTGAAGGAGTCATTAATTTGCCTAAATATAGATTACTTCATATTTGCTGAGATACTCTAATGTACCTGAGGTATAAATGTGGAGCTGAGAGCCATAATACATGGGAAACCTATGCTTTTCTTATGTAACAGCTGGAGCATAGGGGGAATACCCTATGTATCTGGTATAACTCTAGATCATTATAGTCAGTCAGATGAATTACACTGTGAGTCTGCCTTCGTTTGTCTACGTGAGGCTTTTCCACATTACTTATTACCATGGCAACTTATCAAGGACTGTCTCCTTCTCTGAACACAGAACATAAAGTACCAATATCAAATCCAGACTTAATCCATGCTGCTGACATTCACATCATCCTATTAACATCTAAAACCTACAATGACACTGTATTTAAGAAGGATGCTTTCCCAATATGTGTGCATACCACATTTACACAACCCTTTTCTATCCTTAATGTTTTATGAGGTATCGTGGTCTTAAATTTGGTAACCTTTAGTTAGGTATCCTTAAATATATCATTGAGGAAGGACTAGTTGTTTCATGTCGCAGATATTTTTGAAAATCCTAGAAGGAACTAAAATTAGCTGCTGGTGAAGTGCAGTGACTTTCAAACTGAAAAAAAAGGGAAATCCTTACCAGCTCACAACAATAATACAAACTCAGATTGTGATGAGAATTGAGGTATACTTTATTTAAGCAGTATTGTGAAGCATCTTTAAGTGGATAAATACTACTTTTGGTGCTAGAAATAAGACAATCCATAAAAGGTAATACCTCATGTATATGCGCTTACATCTGTCCATATTGTATGTCTTTGCAGATCTCATCTGTGCTTCATTGCATTTAGAAGACAACTGACAACTGACTACACAGTGCTTCCTGGCATCAAGAGTTTTGATAAAAAACAGATTGGAATATAGTCCTCTTTTGGTCAACAGCATCAGAATATTCTCTGGAGGACTTCTAAATAATCACTGATGCAGTGGGACTTATAAAGTCCTTCACCACACAAACAAGCATGGTTATGGAAAACCTAGACCAAACCAAACTAGCTCTGAAGGGATGACTAGATCCAGGGACATTTGGTGACTGAACATCATGACATGACTGAAGGTGCACTAGATAATGAAAATGCTGTGATTCCATAAAAATAAAACACAAGGACATATGGGGCTCTTCCTTTGTGGATTTCAGTGTCAAGACAGGTGCATTTATACTCAGATCTCTCTATCTTTGAAACAAAAAGGGCAGGGAATTAAACTGCTAAACATAATTTCACTTAAAAGAGACCTACAGTTCTTTGCAGGATTACTTTACAGTAGTAGCATACTACCAATTTTGCTTTATCCATATTTCTGAGTACTATAATATTTAACATATTCATTTTATTACCTTACTAAATTGCGGAAGATACATTGACGAACCTGTTTTCAGTTACCGTACCTTGTACTTCTGTTTGCTGGCAGTATATTCTATTTTAGTAGTTGGTTTTGAATTGCCTTGAGTCATCTGAGCTGCATGATCCAAAGATGTTAATATTTCTTTCCTTCCCTGATGGCAAAGAACTACTTTCCTTTCACAGCCTCTTTTTAAATATTATAATTAGTCTAGAGCCTTGCCTCTACACTCATTCATCATTCTCTCCTATTAGCCTTATCACTCCATCGGGCTTGAGAGAATTGGCTAGTAACATCACCAGTAATTCAAGTTTGAAATAAGGCTATCAAAACAGATAGGCTTACATGCCAACTCTTTGGATAAAGCGTAATTGTAAAGAATGGGTCAAAGTGGTAACGAGAGGAAAAGCTTCAACCTCTGGGAATCCTGCTCTGCTTCTTTCACTTTACTTCTACAGGCAATTTTCTGGTGCTCAACAAGAAGAGTACAAAACCAATGATGAGAAATTTCAGTTAATAATTTAATTTATGTTAATGCTGTTCTGTGATGGCTATTATACTGAATATTCATTAAAATATTTTGAAATAAGCATCATGTTTACAGTTCTGATTTTGAGATGAGTTTAAAGAGCCTCCTATACAAATAAATTGTCACTGTCCATGATCTGCAGCTTTTAATACAACCAAAGAAAAACTCAGTAAGAATGGGGAGTTTAGGAACTTTTTCTCTCTGATTTAGTAGTAAAAAAATACAAGAAGCAAATAGCTATTAAATATAGTATTATTTTGTTTTTAACATGTTCTAGACTGCATTAAGGTGTGCCTTTAAGCAACAGAAGCACTATTAATGATTGTCCTGAAAATTATAAAATTGCAGGTGTTTGCAAACAAATAAGCTACTACTAAGCTAATGTAACGTACTACACAGTCTTAGGAAATCAACTTTCAGATCACAAAACAACCTCAGATATTCTGAAACTTAAGCAACTTAATCTATCAGGAATTTCCGCTTCTAAGTTAAGTGATTATGAGCAATTAAAGAATCTGAACCCTTTTTTGAAGGCTGAAGGAATACCCACAGTTGAAGAAAATGAATGTCAGCTTATCCCACATGTTCATAGCTTATGTGTTCCAAATAGCCACACAAGGCTTATGAAATGGATTTTCTTCTTTACATTTTAAGGCCACATTTTTAGACATCTGTAGTCATATGCAGAGAAAGATATTCACATCACCTAAAATATATAAAATTTAAATGTTTAAATCTAAGCTATATTTCCCTTAAAAGCAGTAAAGAGAGCTGTCATCTCTGAGGTGTGAATCTTCTGAACAAATGCAGATAAGCTAGGTAAATGCACCTTATAAGTAATTATTTCTCTCTGTTGACTCTACAGAGATCCTAAGCTGACTGGCCAAGATGACCAAATAAATTCTTTCCAGAATCTTCCCAGAATCCCACTTGAGGTGGTATACAAACACCTCATTCAGTGTTCCTCATTAAATTTGAGTTATACTTTCCTCCAAACTACAGACTTTATTTTTTTGTTTTTTTTCTGGATTCTGAAAATTATTCCTGGATTAACAATAGCTCATCCTCAGTAGCCTGATTTGAAAATTTCACACACACATACACACTTAGAAATATTTAGAGGAGTGGAAATATGAGCTCGAGGAGGTCTAGAACTCATCTCTCTTGCTTCATGGTGACTGCTGCAGCCACTGGGCTGCTATGCAGAAATTAGGCAGAAGTAAACAGCTGCTCCACTGCCAGTTGTGTTTTGAAGATCTGGGTTGCTGTAGTGTCTTTGTATTCCAGGCCTACTCTTTGCCCTTGAGACCCAATCCAGGATCTTAGGCAACTTTAGGCATCTTGTCTAATAAGAAGATGAACAACAGTAGACCTTAAAAGGAAGCTAAATTTCTAGTTCCACTTAACAATGCATTTCCGGATGTACATGGAAATCACAGATTAGTTCACATGGGTCATACCTATATTAGCCAACTAAACGAGCCCAGAACTGTTCTCTGCCACTGAGTCCAACAAGCATAGGAATATTAGCGAAGATCTTTAATCCCCTGAAACAGGATGCTTGACTCCAGATGTCTATTGGTAATGGTCCCCAGCCTCTCCTAACTTCTAAACAAGTCCAGGATTTATATGAGAGAGTGAAAATGTGATACCATTGAGGTACCATTCTATTGAAGAATACTTATTAATAAAAATTACGATTAAACAATAAAAAATCATTAATAATAAGTAATTTAAACAAATATATTGTGTCCAGATACTAATTTCAACACAACTCAAAAGAATTTTTTCTTGTAAAATGAAGAAAACCTTGAATATGAGCACTTGTGTAATTAGGTGGCTCCTAAAAGCAGTCTTATGAGCTGTTCGCTGGCATTTAAAAATAGACTGTTTGAATCACTTTCCTGGACAGAAAATCACCTCATTTTAAGAAAAAAACTTCAGATTTCACCAGTAAAACTAGATTTCTGAATTCAATTGATCCAGCCCCAAGGGAGATATTAAAGCACACTTATCAGGCAGCATGAGACCAAAGAATAGCCAAGGACTTGTTAAAAGTCATTTATTGAAAGTCAGTCATTCCTTGACTACTAAGTCAGTTCATTTGGCAATAGCAGAGATAAAAGTGGTTTTTATCCTTTCTCCTCTTTAAGGAAGAGAATGTAGAAAAAGGAAGGAAGCATCTGTGGGTGTAGAGGAACTTGAATGAAACGTTGAGATTAGAAGACTCAGTATAATGCTAAAGTCTAACTGTGAAACATAGATAGCCTTAATTAGCAACAGTCATCTTCAGCAACCTGGAAGTATAGTTTTATAGGTATATGCAATGATTATTAGTATCTGTTATTCCCTATTCTGTATCTGTCTTATTTATTTAGATGGCAAGTTCTTTGAAGCTGACATTGTCTTTAGGCACTACCATGATTAACATGAATAACAATGTTTCTGTACATGAGCTTTCCAGGACAATAATGTGCATTATTATGATCAGATATTAAAGACAAATAAACTATTTAAAGTACTCTGAACACATGTATTTATTTTAGATCTCTCATCCATCACTATCAGGGAAGCTTGCAGACCCATGAAAAATTATTTTTTTAGTTCCCAGTTACATCTTCAGTCAAATTTATTGTCATTGACACTCAAAAAAATATTGCCATGGATGATGTTATTCCAGTCCCTCTTTATGCCAGGACAGAGATTCAGGATATTTTATACCACTCAGAATGCTCAATATCCATCTGGGAAGAATTTCCAAGTTACAGAACCTGAGACAGCATCCCTCTTGTGATAAGCTAGGTCCCTCCAACGGATATTGGAGGTCCTGTCAGCCCTGAAGTAGGAAGACAGAATAATAACCTAAAATATTTTTGTTTCTTCTTTCAGCCTCGGGCTGAGTATTTTAAGGAACTTCCCACAGATATTGCACTGAATTTCACCTGAGTATTCTGAGAAGATAAAGATAAGGGGATTTTTTTTTTATTAATATGAAAGTAAAAGTATAAAGTAAGTCATTATCAGAATTGCATAAAACCTTGGAGAAAGTATGACAACACCATCCTTCTTCCCTTATCTTCACTGTTGTAAACATTTTTCAGAAGTAATATTCCACATCTGACATGGAGAACAGCAGCATATCCAAGTGGAACTCATCCAAATCCACTCCACTAGGCTCTCATAGGAGCTTTAATGACCTCCACTTGTACAAATGGACTGCTTAATGCAGAAGAAATTATTGCTAGTATGAATGAAAAGAAGCCTTTGACAGGCACAGTCATTCACAGATTCACCAAATGACTAAAAAAAATCACCTTCGTATCCGCTTTCTTCTGTGAATTACCGATGTTACTGGAGACAGAACAAATTAGCTGGTCATGAGGAAAGGAATTCAAGCTCTAATAAATAAATTAAGTTAGCCTTAATAGCCTTAATATCCTATTGTTCACCAGTCTTTTTTTTTTTTTTAATCTGTTTTTCTTGTGTAACAATGAACTGTTGGCATCAAAAGACTTGGCATCAAGTGTTTTCTTGAGGATTTTCTCCTTACCTTTCTTAACTTCAAACAGTCTTTATCAATAAGGTCTGAGCCAGGAGTCAAGTAACTTCATTGGAAGTAAGAAGAAAAATAGAATGGAAAAGAAAGGGGAACAAGCTTTCCTAAAATACATGCTTTTTATTCTTGATTTCAAACAGTCTTTGGATGTACAAAGGCCTATTAATTGGAAAG
>NW_010314276.1:32014-94034 GCF_000700745.2 Antrostomus carolinensis
TGATAGGCAGCAAAAGAAGAAGGAGAGAGAGAATGAGAAAGAAAGAGTGAGAAGAAGAAGAAATAGAAAAAAGAGAGAGAGGAATGGAGTCAAAGAGGGAGGGAAGGAAGGGAAAGGAAAATAAATGTAAAAAGAGAAAGAAAGAAATAGGAAGAAAGAAACACAAGATGATGGCACAATCATAATGGCCACAAAATTTTTAATCAAGTCAAAAAAAATGGCAGTTAAACATGGAAAATTCAAATTAAATATTTAATGAAAAAGAATATTACTTTGCTGACTGAAACAAACTAGACAGTACAGTTAAAAATCAAAGCCCTGCTTCCTACTTATGCTTTGTCATTGCCTTAAGACTACCCACAGTGAGCACTACCAAAATCAGGGTTTCACAGGTTTTATCTTTATCTGTGAATTTCCATCCTTTGGTAGTCGAAGAACGTCCAGTAGAGTTCTCTTGATGTTCCTTTCTAGGTGAATCTTTCTAAGACCAAAGTTGCTTTTTAATGGAAAATTAAATCCTATTTCTGCAGTAGAAAACACAATGTAAATAGCAGACCACCTTCTTCAGCATGCCCAGAACACGTGGAAAGCAGCTAACCTAATGATCCACATACATCTGTTAAAACTGCTGAAGTAGAATAGAAGATAAGCAGGAGAGCACAACTAAGTATGGAAAATCAGCAGGATACCAACAAGGTTGAAAAATGCAGCCATTTTTTCTTCCCCCCCTTTTTTTTATTATTTTTTAAATTCTCCCTCAAGTACTAACAGTAACTTCAGGGAGAAAAATAATAAACTGAAACTAAAGATTTATTAGATTCCACTCAGCTGGATATTTTACCTGAAGCAATGTGTTGGTCGTGTGTTTTGAAGAAGGCTATGATTTGACATAGGGGTTGGGATTGCCCCATAACATCTTTTTTCTGATATACCTTTTTTTTTTTTTTTAGAACAATTGTCTTGACATATGAAACTAACAGCTCTTATTCTAGGCAGCATTAATTCCTGCCATATCCTATACTAGTGGGACTAAAGACACTGCTGTGTGTTCAGAGACTATCTAGCATAACTAAGCTCCGAGTCTCGTTAGAGACTATGAATTTTGCTGTTCAAACAGTAAATACAGAAGCAACAAGTTGATGCAGAGAAATTGCAAATTAACTCCTTAAGTACTTGGATATACACAAATCTACTGGAAATAACCACAAGCAAAGTGGCTTTTATTCTTTTAATAGAAGAGACACAAGCGCATGTGGAATTTTTTTCTAATTGGTGTCATATTTCTTTATGAGGAATTACATTTGAGACATCTTCCTTTTAATACTTTTTTCCCTTTTTTTTTTTTTTAAATAGCCTATATTTAAAGGATTTTTGAAACATACTCTTGCATCTGTTCTCTGCTTCATATTCTTGGCCTTTGAAATGATTATGGGTAATAACATGATAACTATTGCGTTTCTGTGTCATATAATTTTTACCCCCTAGAAATGAGTAGGTATGGGCAGTCTACTTAACATCTAAATATTACTTACTACTTTTAATGAGGAAAATTAAATTGAAAGGTATTTTAAAATAAGTTTAAATTATTTTATGTTTAAATGTTTATCCAACCATTAATTTTCAAAAACTGCAGCTTAAAGTGATTAGGAGAAGAGGCAAGTATAGCCACCTAATCGTTTTGAATGCACATATATGGATTAAAACTATATATTTCTTAAATATTTATTCCTTACAAACAAAATTATTTTTCTTTAATAGAAATGCTGAATAAGCAGCTGTAAAAACCATGGGGTTTTTGGTTGTATCCATCCTAGTGAGAAAAAATGGGTCAGTGCATTAGTGCAAACAGTGTCCTTCAGTTATTCTTTAATAAGCATCCTCCTGGCTATGCTGATTCTCCCAGTCAATGTTCAGGCAGAGGGAAGGGAACAACACATGTCAGTAATGGTTTTCGTTGTGGATCTGTATAGGATATCTGGTTTGCCTTGTAGATCTAAGTAACATAAGCAGTACCATGTCATTCTGTTCCTGCTTTATTTACCATACGGCAATAAATGTTACTGCACTGCCAAAACCAGATACTGGTCCTCTTCTCTCCTGTCACCTTCATTGCATAAATGTTAATTCATTCAGTCACCACTCAAAAATCAACTAGTTCCCTTCAGAACAAGAATTGGGATGGGTTCTGAATGATTGGTTTGCTCCAGGAACGTCTTCCAGAAAGTATAGTGGGACAGCCTTTGAATTGCTCCTCACCAAAAAGTCCTCTGACACGGTGACAGAAGGTTATACCCTCAAATAATCTCATATTTTGTGTTTCATATCATAAGGTATATATAACTTGCATCAGTTTCACACACACATACAAATGGAAGTTTTATCTTGGTTCAAAGAAGCCAAAGACCAAGTGCTTCTCAGTTTGTTCAGGAAAAAATGGGACATGAACAGTGGATACATCGCTGAGCTTATAGAATCATAGAATTATAGAACCATAGAATGGTTTGGGTTGGAAGGGACCTTAAAGATCATCCAGTTCCAACACCCCTGCCATCAGCAGGGACACCTTCCACTAGACCACGTTGCTCAAAGCCTCATTCAACCTGGCCTTGAACACTTCCAGGGAGGGGGCATCCACAGCTTCTCTAGGCAACCTGTTCCAATATCTAACCGCAATTTGCTTAATGTGGCATAGAAGTTAGAAATCACTCCTTTAGACTAGTGTTTTTAAAATTGTAGTTGTAAGCAGTGTCCCCTCTTGGACCTCCTGCTGGCACAATGGGTAAGGATCCCATAGCAGTGGGCAGATTCTTCTGAAATGGAGGCTTAATCTGTCAAAGCAAGCAAAAAATTACGTGTCAGATTGAAATGAGTTTCATTCACTACTAGTCCAAATTCAAACTATAGTCCTAGCACAAAATGATAACTGATAAGCAAAAGAGACTGAACAAGTTCATGAGTGTTGTGTTTTGGAGTTTTTGTTGTTGTTGTTGTTGTTTTGTTTGTGGTTTGTTTGTTTTTTTTTTCTTTTCCAGTAAGCAGGGTGTTAGATCACTGTTGGATATTTTAAAAATGCTATCAGGAATATTCTGACCCATTACCAGTCTTCTGAGAACTGAACTTCTCACAACTTTTCTAATATAGAGCAGAATGTGGTAATACAATCTAATCCATCACCAGATGCTTCATTGAGACAACAAGTAGCTTCATAAACAGAAGAACTAACAAAGTCTGAAAATTAATGAATTTGTGTCTCAATATTCATTTAATTTTTAACTTTTACTATTACTATGGCACCTAAGCTTGATCTTTGCTAGATTTATTAGACTTCTTCAGGAAACAAGCTTTGATCAAAGAGTGGAATTTCTGATGCTTATTAATACATAATCTTCGATTACTTATTTTCCTGTAGATTACAACATTCACAGTGCCTCTCTCCTTTACATTAAATATGTGTTAAGAGAAGTTACAATCTTGTATACTTTCCCTCAGGGACAGACTAAGTAGAGACTCTTTCCTCAACCCAGCTGTTTGTGAAAAAGAGCTCTCTTTTTTTTTTTTTTTTTTTTTTTTTTTTTTCTGTAAAATCAGCTTAAACCTGGCTAAAAGACTCATAAGTTACTAGGACAGAACGGATATTATCCCCTTGTCCTATTTCTTCATTCCTCCCCCTTCACTCATGCAAAAAGCTGGATCCCACAAGATTCAGTTAGGAAATATGGCACAAAAAATGATGATTCTTCTCATTCTTCAGTTCTCTACGTCACGAATTCAATAAAACATGATAAAGACTTCATTCAAGAAAAAAAAAAGCCTTAACTATGCTACCCAAGATAATATAAAAGTATTGAATCAGCCCTTTATAAGACCATGAAATTATGTTTGTACATATATACACACAAAAATGAATTATCTTAGTGGACACTATAAATATGATTGGATGCTCAGCCATGATCATTAAAATCCAGAGACTTTAAAGCTCTCTATCCAGTTCCTTAGTTCACAGAAATACTTGGAGACGAAAACATAACCTTGGGAATGGAGATTGGATGTTACAGTGGAAGGAAGTCTGAGAAGGATTAAATCAACCTCACTGAAGTGCTTCAGCTGAAGTAGATTAGTGGAGACCTGCAACCAACATATTTTGAGCTGTATCCTACCTAAACTGCTTTAGCTTCATCTTATATGCTGGTCACTTTTCTTTAAATCCATGCTTTGTCTTCTAAGATCCGTGCCAGTACAGAAGTTGAAATAGCGAATAAACGAATAAACACACTATTTTAATTATACTTAAACTAGCAAAAAATATATGCAGTTAATCAACTCATTGGTCTCCCCGCAATAACTGCTCTCACCTGTGGGCAGTCTTCACCTTTTGGTTGTGAAATCCCATGCACTGTTGCAACAGTATATAAACAAGATCTGTTTGCCTTACTGGGTCCATTGCTCCAACTCATTGCAGACAAAAGTGCTCTGCATGCCTCCATTCACATAATTTGTTCAGTGTGCACCACTTATCATGTTTCTGATTTTCAGAGACTTTATCAATCTCCAAGTTAACATTTTCTTTCACAACAAGAGTGGTTGCTGACCTTCAGTTTTTTTACTTTGCTTTTCATTCTTTCTTATACATTTTCTTTTTCCCTCTCTGTGTCAGTAATCTAAATTTCTCTGCATTTTATCTTTCCATATTATGTTCATTATTTTTTCTCTGCCTAGCTGGCATTCATTGTACCCTTCATTGTCTGTTCTCAGTACTCTCAGAAATTTTAAAAGTTCTTAAATGTACTTTCTGTAATCTTCTTTGGAAAGGAGATTTCCATCTTCATTCTTGTTTTCTGTCCTGGGATATTTCAATCTGTTCAGTTCTACTGAGAGATAAGTTAGAACGAAGGTGAAGCCTTTACTCAAACTGACAGGGTACTGACTATCCGGAACCTTAGTTTTTTGGGGGTTTTTTTGTTGTTTGTTTTTTTTTTTTTTTAAATTGATACATCATTTGTAGGTATTGGGTTCTGCCCACGCAGTGAAACAGAAATGCCATCAAGCTGAGAGGAAGGAATAACTTTGTTCTCAGACTATAAAAGCACACTTCAAGTGTGTTAAATAAATTCATCTGATCAGGTGCTTACTCCCTTAGACTCTTCTTTCAGGCTCCATAAAGAGAAGTGGGTAATCTTACCCAGAAGTGGGTAAGTTTACACAGTTCTGGAAAAGCGACATTAAAAAAGCTGAGACCTCAGTGAAGAAGAAGAGAGGGAGAGACACTTAACACCATTAATACAGTTAATACTGTGCTGTGTTGGGTTTTGCGGGGGGAAGAGGGTGTTTGGGAGCAGAAGGGACTACAGTGATGGCTTGTATGAGAAGCTTCCCTGGCTCCATAGTGGACCCACCTCCAGCCCAGACTGAGCCAAATCAGCAATGGTGAAACACCTCTGCAAATCCATATTTATGAAGGGGAGAGACAGATAGGAACATCAACAACAAGAAAGACAACAACAACCTGAGGAGTGAGAAGGAGGGAAATGAGAGAGACTACAGACATCCAAGTCAGCGAGGAAAGTGGGGAAGGAGGTGAGCAGAGATTCCCCTGCAGCCCATATATGTTAACAGAGAAGCAGATACCCACATGCAGCCCATGGAGGACCCCACGCTGGAGTGGGAGGCTGTGCCCAAAGGTGGCTGTGACTATGTGGAGAGCTCACAGCAAAGCAGAATATCCTAGAGGTCCTCATGCCAGAGCCCAGAGGATGAGGTGCACAGGAGCAGAGACCCATCTCCAGCCCAAGGAAGACCCCATGCGGAGCAGGGAGCAGCACCTGAAGAATCACAGAATCTTAGGGGTTGGAAGGGGCCTCAGGAGATCATCTAGTCTAACCCCACTGCCAAAGGATGTTCCCTACAACAGATTGCACAGGAAAGAGTCCAGGTGGGTTTTAAACATCTCCAGAGATGGAGACTCCACAACCTCTCTGGGCAGCCTGTTCCAGTGCTCTGACACCCTCCCAGTAAAAAAGTTTTTCCTTAGGTTTGTATGGAACTTCCAGTGTTCAAGTTTTTGCCCATTTCCCCTTGTCCTGTCACTGGGTACTACTGAAAACCTGGCCCCATCCATTTGGCCCCACCATTTCAGATATTTATAGACATTGAGAAGATCCCCTCTCAGTCTTCTCTTCTCCAGGCTGAAGAGTCTCAGCTTTCTCAGACTTTCCTCATACAGGACATGCTCCAGGCCCCTCATCATTTTTGTGGCCCTCCACTGGACTCTCTCCAGAAGATCCCTGTCTTTCTTGAACTGGGAAGCCCAGAAAAGGACACAGTATTCCAGCTGTGGCCTCACCAGGGCAGAGTAGAGGGGAAGAACCTCCCTCGACCTGCTGGCCATGCTCTTCTGCAATGCTCTTTTTAATGCACTCCAGGATACTGTTGGCCTTCCTGGCCACAAGGACACACTGCTGGCTCATGGCCAACCTGCTGTCCACCAGCACACCCAGGTCCTTTTCCACAGAGCTCTGCTCCAACAGATTAGCCCCTAACCTGTGCTGACACATGTGGTTATTCCCCTCAAGGTGAAGGACTCTACACTTCCCCCTGTTGAACCTCATCAGGTTCCTTTCTGCCCAACTTTTCAGTGTGTCCGGGTCTCACTGAATGGCAACACAGCCTTCTGGTGTGTCAGCCACTCCTCCCAACTTTGTATCATCAGCAAAACTGCTGAAGGTGGACTCTATCCCTACATCCAGGTTACTGATGAAGATGTTGAGTAAGACCGGACTTAGTACCAACCCCTGGGGAACACCGTTAGTTACAGGCCTCCAACTAGATTCTGCTCCACTGATCACAACCCTCTGCGCTCTTCCAGTCAGCCAGTTCTCAATCCACCTCACCGTCCACTCATCAATCCCATATCTTCTAAGATTTGCTACAAGGATATTGTGGGATACGGTTTCAAAAACCTTGCTGAAATCAAGGTAGACAACATCCACTGCTTTCCCCTCTTCTACCCAGCTGGTGATGACATTGTAGAAGGCTACCAGATTGGTCAAGCATGATTTCCCCTTATTGAAACCATGTTGACTACTCCTGGTAACCTTCTTTTCTTCCAGCTGCTTAGAGATGGTATCAAGAATGAGCTGTTCCATCACCTTCCCAGGGATGGAGTTAAGGCTGACTGGCCTGTAGTTCCCTGGATCCTCCTTCTTGCCCTTTTTGAAGACTGAAGTGACATTGGCTATCCTCCAGTCTTCAGACACTTCTCCTGTTCTCCAAGAACTTTCAAAGATGATAGAGAGCAGTTTAGCCATCAATTCTGCCAGTTCCTTCAGCACTCGTGGGTGCATCCCATCGGGGCCCAAGAAATCCTTGACTGCAGGAAGCCTATTTTGGAACTCTTTTTTCTGAACTCTTTTAGCCTGTGGGAGGAACCCCACTCTGGAAAAGGAGAGAGTATGAGGAGCTGCTCCCCTGAGGAGAAAGGAACAGCAAAGACAATGTGTGACTGCAATCTCCACTCCCCATTCACCTGTGTCACTGCAGGAGGGAGGAGATAGAGAAATCAGGATTAAAGTAGTTTGAGCCTAAGAAAAAGTGAGGGGTAGGGGGAAAGTGTTTCAAATGTGGTTATAATGTCTCATTATCCTGCTCTGACTGATCAGTAACAAATTAAATTGAATTTTTCTTCCCCAAGTCAAATCTGTTTTGCTTGTGACCATAATTGCTGAGTGAGCCCCCCCGTCCTCATTTCAACCCATGAGCCCCTTTTGTTATGTTTTCTCTCCTCCATTTTGCCAGAGAGGGGAAAGTGGGTGAGGAACTGCATGGTCTTCACTGTCGGCTGCAGCTAAACCACAAGTGCTAAACTTTTTGCAAACTGGAAATCAAACAATAAGAGGATTTAGGGATACTGATTCAATAATCAAGAGTATATGTGGAAAAAATAATAAATAATTATTAAGACAGAATAAAATAAAGGTATTTTATCTAGATTCTGTTACAATCAAAAATGTATTATGAAATAAGGCATCTGTCTTTCCTTTCTGTCTATTTGAATGACTTTTCCTTTATCTCCTCAGGCCCACTGTACTAAGCACTAAAAGCATTATCAAACTATATCACACAACATCTCCGTGATGGGCAGAAAAGTACTTTTCCAGATGCAGAGAAGCAGACGGATAAGAAACAGTACTGAATAGTCTTCTTGGTGCTTCAACTCAGTGATAGGTACACTTTTCTTCTCTCTCTCTCGAATGATACTAATCAACATCATTGTGCTGTTTATGTGACGAACGTAATGCAACGAACACATGATGCACATACTGCAATAAATATTCATATTCTAAATAGAAACTGTCTACAATTTAAGCACTAATGTGTCTGTGCATTATATAGATGTATCTAATCTAGGTTTAGATGTGATACCTTTATTAATATCTAACTACTACCACAGAGTTCAAGGGACACCTAAATATTTGTCCCACATACCATCTGTGCTGTGCATTGTTTAACTGAGCTCTGCACTGTCACAGTTATCCCACTGGCAGCATGGGTGAGAGCTAGGCTGCAGAAAGGCTGATCTTGTGTATATGAGTTACTGCCACACTAATGATCACAACCTGTAATCTTACTATCTTTACCATCTTAGCAGTGACTCCAAACTAGAGTCAAACTTCAGAACCGTTACACTGGTTCCCTTCTAAATACAAGCTCCCCCTTGTCTACAGAAATAGCAGGAAGGAGGGATTCTAGCTCACAGCATTCAATTTTTGTTAACAAAAAACCAAAAGGATCAAAATTATCCTGAGTAGTATAAAAAAGCTCATCTTTTTAAATTTTTAGTCAATGAAAAAATAAATTAATGTGAATTTGAATCAATATAAGAAAAAAATCAGCTCTGTATGCTTTTAGTGTTAAAATAACAAATACATAATCATACTCAAATATCAGTACTCTGAGTCTGCTACATCTAGGAATGTACTTCGAGAAAAATGGTTCATAATATTGCAAAGCAAAAGAGGCAGACTGCAAAGTAAGGAACTTCGACAAATGTTACTTTCTTATAAAATGTAAGAAAAATTTGGCAGACTGGGAGAACCAAAACCCATGACCTGTAGCACGAAGATGGAAAATCAATGGGTTTTAAATTACATGAGAAGTGTATATTCAAATCCAATCCACTCCATGGAGTCTCAGTGACCAAGAGAGGGTCAGGAGAAGACCCCTGCCTACTCATAATTTGCATTTTGGAATACTTGCTTTGGTTACCGTTTTTAAAATCAAGTAGGAAGGTGGGAGTAAAAGGCAAACAAAAGGCAGATGGAAGACACAATCACAGCAACTGCTCCCTTTACACAAAATAAGGTAAAAAATGTGAGACTGGTTAGGTACCCTCCTTGGCTTGGCAGAGTACTCACTGGAATCTTTTGCCTTTCCACAAATTCACATATTGCTTGCAGTGAGGAAATGAATTTTATGCTCTGATTACTGTTGCTGCCCATCTTAAAAAAAAAAAAAAAAAAAAAAAAAAAAAGGCTCATCGAACTATAAAGAGGGAGTAACACACTTCAGCTTATTATTAGTGCACTAAACTGACAGAAGAGTCACAGGTTCTGATTCTTGCTCCACAGATTGGGTCTGTATTTTAACCTATGCACGCTTAATGTAAAAGGCACATCTGCAGCCAGTGTTGGGGTTTGTAGTATTTATTCTGGAAGTATGAAATCTCTAAAATACTCCCTAATTATAAGGAGACTTCTGAGGCTTAGAATTACAGGAACACAGCAAGGATTAAGTTGTGTTCTCCTTATTGTGCTGTTTAGCTAGGTGAAGACAAACCAGGAAAGAGTAAGGAAAATTTTAGTTTAATGAGTAGAATCTAAATTCACAGTACTAAATTCTTAAGCAGAATAAAAAAACAGTTTATTTCCCACAGATAACTGTTTCATCATTTTCAATACTGAATGTTAAATGCTTCATCTGCCTCCTTTGAGGTTATGTCCTGGCAGATATGTCATTGCCTATGATTAGACATTAGAAAGAGCTGTCTACCACACCTAGGTCAAATTCTGAATCCTTACCTCACTTGTCAGATGAATACCTTTATTTTTAAGAAATGGCCTGGAAAATTTCTGCACCTAGTTCTGTGGGTCTCATTCTCTCTCTCTCAGAATTTGAATTTGTCTGAAAAAGGCTGACATAATCATGAATAATTCCCACTGGGAGAACTACTGACACTCATTATGGTTCTCTATTCTGAGACTACATCCTTTTTCTTTTTATTGTTAAGAAAATACACTTTTTTGTCCTGAGAAATGCTAATTTGATTGGTATATTCAAGAAAGGGTCACTGATAATTGCTACCAGAAGCTCCATCTCTCACAAATGAATGTTACCTGACAGATTTTCATGTTACATAAATATACAGCATGACACTCAATCTTATTTATGATTGGATATTGCCAACTGCTATGAAATTTCTTTGAAATTTTTTGTTGAAATAATCTCCCAGAGGTTACAGTTTCGTAGGTACAGTTGTAATGAATTTTGACAGATTTGTGTTGCAAGGGACATCTTTTTGATGAAGGGAGACTCTAAGGGTTAAGCATGAGGGGCTCAGAAATCAACCTGTGGAAAAGAATAATGGGGAGTAGCAGAAACAGTAGCTTGAGAAACTCAGTGTGGCCAGAGCAACATGGCTTATTTCTGTTCATACAGCCTTTCTTTAGCTTTTAGCTAATTTCTGGACCATGTTCAATGTTTAATGTAGCTTTCATGTCTACCTCCTGTTCATGTCATCTAGGTAGTCAGCTCCTGGGCTAGCAGTTCCTTGCAACAGTCCCCCTGTGAGCCACTCATACAGCCCAGAATGGTCTAAGTAATGACTCACTAAGGCAGCTTCATCAGTCCAGAAGTAAATTTTTAGTACGCAAGAGACCTCATTGAAGCTCCTAAACCCACAGAGTCTACAGACAGAAATAAGCACTTTGAGTGTGCAATTCATCGCACTGAAAAGGAAGAGAGATAAAGTAAGTAAGTCAAATAGTAATGTGTCCTAGAAGTAGTGATGGACTCAAAGGTACATGTCTATGTTGTATATATCTAAAATTTAGTGAGATCAGTTGTACTCAGATTTTTTTATAGAAGAGTCACTGCTGAGGAAAATGAGTGACGGTTTATGATATCCATCTACCTGCCACCACAGCCAGCATGCAGAAGCTTTAGCCAAACCCAGAATTAGAGATTGAAAAAGTAGAAAACTTTACCAGCAACAGAGTACTCAAAGACAGGCAATAAAGAAGGGGATGTCACTTTGCAGTCCACTAGATATGAAGAATAGCACCAGTTTATACCCATCAGTGTTGACCTACTCATAGGTACCTTACAGTGCTGTGTACATAATTTTAACCTGCTACTACTTGTAAACTCACACTGCTACCAACAATAAAAGCAACAAATAAAAAACAATGGATATAAGGATTTGTCCTTTATTTTTTTCTGAAGCTTCTCTGATGTCTCTTGGATTATTTTACATGGGTTTTCTTCAGGTAGAACCATGGATCAACAATTCTCCACTGTCTCTGAAAGTCTATTGATTTAATAACTGGATATAGAAAGGATAACATCATTTAAGGGATTTACTTCTTTGGACTAACTTCTCTATAAATAACAAGATAACAAAAAACACTTCAGGTTGCTCTATTGGCATCATGATAGTAGCTATTATATGCTGTCCTACATTCAGTATGCAATTACTCAGGGAAAAGAGAGCAAAGCAATGTTCTACTGATGAATAGTAGCAGAAGAGCAAACAAAGAGATGTGTGATGATACCATAAACCATGAGGTTAAACTAGTTCACCAATTCTTTCCTGACTGCAAGTGGAACAGCCCAAAGTAGCAACATCATGTCATTCAAACCGTAATTATTCACATTTTAACTCTAAAAATGTCACCTGCTTTAGCTTCTTGTAGGAAACAATCATTTTTCATTATAAAATAAAGAGCAAATGTGAGTCTCTGTATGACATCTATAGTTTGAAGCACTTTTATAAGCTTAATAGAAATAATAGGAATAGAGCAATTACAGTTTTCAGCAGTGCAAAACAATTGTTCAATTAAAGTTAGTATACCTGGAATTGATGAACGGGCAATCTCATTCCTTAAAATAATTCATGATGGATTTCAAATTAAATCCATCAACCATGAAAATTTTAAGTCATTCACCACTGACTGCATCATGTGTCTGGTGTCAACAGAGGAAAAAGAAAACTTATTACAGAAGCATGGCAAATATCCCTCTCCTTCACTGTTATGAGGCAGTCCCTTCTATCTCCATTTCTTCCTTGCTTAGTGATCTTGCAAGGAAGTACATCAGGAGGATGGCACCACTGGAGCCATCTCAACCAACTGATTGTCCACTGTTGGTTACCATGGCTACTAGGCTGTTATGAAATGTGACACGTAGACACTAACTATACCTTTCTTCTAAGAGAAAGTGGCAGCCCAAGCTGAATTTATGCAATGCCTAGTCTTTTCAGTCTGTTATGCAAGCTCTGAGAATACATTCTATGTTTAATCCCTCAGGGAGCTAGAAAGAAGAATACGAAGAGGTAGGCTTCATCTCAACTAACTTCTGATGTTATCATCTGAGATATCTGTTTAGATTCCCTGTACAGTTAACAGAGAGAAAGAGGTACTTCTGTGGCATGATTCATCTCAACTATTTTTGTTGTTCGGTTTAGGATGAGATTAATCCAACCATAGAATTGAGTACATTATTCCACTGATTGCGTAGAGAATCTGTTATGATTAGTTCAGAAGTTGACTCTGTGATACAGATGGCTAAATCTAATTGAAACTAAACTTTGTTTTGTTTCCTGAATCCCGTTCAGGTGGTAAATGTGCTGATCAGCCAGATCATGGTGCTCTTAGACACATGCAAAGGCATGGACTCAGTGCCTGCTCAGTGTCAAAGATAATAGAATTGTGTATGTATAAAGCGTATGTGTGGCAAGTCTCAGGCAACAGCTGACCATGAGTTTCCAGGTCTTCTTAGTTTCTGATATCTACTTTCTGCCTAAGTTCTATTTAATGAGACAGTTGCTGATTATTCTTCCACATCTAGAATGCCATGACTGTCCTGTCATACTTGAAATCCTAAAAGAGAAATTCTTCAAAAGACATATGGAAATGTTCTGATCTTCTCTGTGGACTCCAAATGCTAAAGTAACTTCAAATCAATCAAGAGACAACTGAAGGTAATACAGTGCTGAATAAATGAGGGAAACAGTACAGCACCTGATCACTGAGCCTTCAGCTAACAAGAATAGCAGGAGAATACGGTTTATCCCTGTCACAAACTTCTGTAAAAAAGAAAAGGATCTGACACATACTTATTAGTTTTATACAGTAAACCAGAGGAGAATTGGAAGTAAGGGCCCTAATCCAAGTGCCAAATGTAATCCTACATTACACTGTAACTCAAATCCCCATTCTATATATATTGTACAAGAGTGTCTGCTGGAAAAACAGCTTGTGTAGCAGAGAAAAAAGGTACTGACAGGCTCAAGGCAATGTTACTTATCATAATCTCACTGTTTTTCCAACATTACTTAATGTCCAC
The DNA here is from genome assembly GCF_000700745.2 of Antrostomus carolinensis. Taxonomy (NCBI): domain Eukaryota; kingdom Metazoa; phylum Chordata; class Aves; order Caprimulgiformes; family Caprimulgidae; genus Antrostomus; species Antrostomus carolinensis. The sequence continues at coordinate 45,632 of NW_010314276.1, forward strand.
AAAGAAGTAATTTTAAACTTAACCTGTCTGCTCCTGTTAATTTAATTATAACATTAAAAGCTCAGAATCCTTTGTCATAAGTTCAGAAAAATATACTTAGGCTGGAACTTATACAGAAGATGGACTGAGAAGTACATATCCTTCAATCTCTTTTCTTCATCTGAGAATGGGAATACAGGCAAAAAGGCAATTACCCCCAGGAAAGCCGGGCAATTTTCAAACCTCATATTTCAATGAGCATATTTTTTCCATCATGCTGGACATGCTTGGTTGACCATGTTGAGTATTCCCTCTATTTTTCACATGCTTTTAAGAATTTCTTCTTTTTTTTTCCTCACATAAAGATGACACTGGGCAGCTAGTTAGAAAATGTCATACATGTATCTGCTGGCTGTTTATTTAGAGAGGAATAAAAGACAAAGGTATATCACAAAGCCCCTGTAAGTACTTACAATCAGGTAAGACCTCCTCTAAGTATTTTCTGGTCCAGCAGATTGTACAAGAAGGGGTTTGCTTTGGTTTGGTTTGGTTTGGTTTGGATTTCTTTTTTTCCATTTTATTATAAATGGCAAAGTCAAATCCACAAATGGATGAGAAATATGCTAGCTGGAGTTCTAGAAATGAGATGTAATTCTTGCTTTTCATGACTCATAATTTTCAAGGGAATCATAGAATGATATGGGTTGTAAGGGACCTTAAAGATCATCTAGTTCCAAGCCCCATGCCATGAGAAGAGATACCTTCCACTAGACCAGGTTGCTCAAGGCCTCATCAAACCTGGCCTTGAACACTTCCAGGGAGGGGGCATCCACAACTTCTATGGGCAACCTGTTCCAGTGTCTGTCCACCCTCTCAGTGAAGAATTTCTTCCTAATAACTAATCTAAATCTAGTCTTGTCCAGTTTAAAGCCATTACCTCTCATCTTATCACTACCTGCCCTTGTAAAAAGTCCTTCTCCAGCCTTCCTGTAGGCCCCCTTCAGCTACTGGAAGGCCACTATAAGGTCTTCCTGGAACCTTATCTTCTGCACTGTCTGTCTGGAATAGGGTGTCTGTAGCTGAAATGGACCAGTTCTCGAACGTACCTTATAGGCCTTTTAATTTATGGCTTATATCCTTTTTTCAGACCTAGAAAAAATGATCTGACCTCTAAAAAGCACATTTTCAGTACATCCCATAAAACAGCAGGAAAGAATGCAGATTGAGAATGCAGTTCCTGCACCTTGCTCTTTAAAAAGCTTTTAAAGCCTGTCTTGTTCATTCATCTTTTAACAAAGATGAATGCACACGACAGGTTTTATCCTAGTTCACCTGGAAAGGCAAGAATAATGTTAAATCAATGCCAAAATTATTGGGGATGAGATCAGGATCAAAGTTCTGATCATCCCACGATGTATTGTTCTGTCTTAAATATTAAAAAGAATTTTTAGGAAAAAAAATAACTAGAAAGACAGAAATATGCCCTTGAATTGACAAATGCATCTTATTGCTAGCATCATCCAAATTTTACTCAGTGATGAAATGACAACCAGAGAGAAAAAAGTTAAACATAAACTTAGTGGAGGATATGACCACTGTGGAATTAAAAAAGAGTTAAAGTTCTTGAATACAAAGCATTACCTTAAGACTTCAAATACCCATAAGAAAGACAACAGGGGGAGAAACAAACATTCTAAGGTAATATGTATAGCTGTAAAGTACCAACCCTTAAATTGCTGTAAATATCTTCCATTTGCTAGAAAAGATTGGTGGAAAAAGATAGCAGCACACAGATCTTCAGCAAGTTCTTTAGACTTTAAATCTCCTGTTGATTTCAATGGTGCTTCAAGATCTTACAGTAGCTAAGCAACTATCCCCAGAGGGTCTTTGATGTCCGTTTGACAAAATAGCAAAATAATATTTTCAGAGAAAATCTGTGTCTTCCATTAACTCTGACACTGATGGTTCATGCACAAGGAGTGAGTCCTTCTTCCTGCTTTATTTCAGGAAGCCAGTACATGTAACTCAACTGGCTTGTAGTGCAGTATCTAAATTAACTTGTAGGCGTAGGGATTCTGTGAGCATGAAAATGTCTCCACATTATTTGAATATTCTGTGTAATTGTGAATGATTTCTCATCAGCAGTGGAGGTGTTAATTGCCAACAGAGAATGGAGTTGGTCTTCAGGTCCTGCACTCTGAAGCAAATGAAGTTACGGAAATGCATGAAGACAAGGAAGTTTCCTAGCTGAGGGTCTCCCCTTACATCAGCAGAACTCTTTGCTACTATGCAGAAACAGTGTGTTAGCGTATACAAATATTTGTACACTTGTGGTGTAGGTCCAGATACATAATCTTGGACTAACCTTATCCTTTGTGTCACTCTGTTCTGTTCTCTCCTCCTGAGTTCTTGAATTTCTTGAATCATACATGTTCTCTTTTTCTTTTCAGAAAACCTTGCATGTGTTCTTCTCTTACTAATAAACCTAGAATCTTTATTGCAGTCAACCATCTGTGCAAGATTAATTGGGATAGAAAGGTTTTGTTTGCTTGTTTGGGGTTTTTTTAATATATTAGACAGTGCAGCAGAGCATCTCCTGATACTGGGAGATTATCATCTATACCATGAAATTTTTAATAAGACCCTGTCATTCTTCTAGACTGAGGTCCTGCTAGCACTCTCCTAAACTATTCCTGGACATGGATTGAGGGTTAATGTATTCCAGGGACTGTTCCCAAAAGACAGACTACATGCACTCCCTGCTTTGGAGGCTATGATTAGCATGGGCATGTGCCATTTCTTAGCAGCTCATCTCAGTGCCCAAGAAAGCTCCCAGGCATATTTAACTTGTATAGATACAGTCAATGCATCCTGCAGTTAGTGCATGTGCAGTGCTTGTTACTGTTATAATTTACATTCCTTTTAACTGATGGGATAGTTAAATGACTACCCCAAAATGACAGGATACAATCAGAATACTGAAATTCTTCCAAAATTATTAGAAGTAAGATGCATATGGATTTTAAACAGTGCCGTCTGTCAACTGTGTAGTCATTCACAGAGTCAGAAAGAAAACTTACATTCATACAGTTGCCCACAGTACTCACCAACTACAAGCTGTATCTTTATACGCTGTATCAACGCGAGAACAATGAAATACCATATTCCTTGCACCATTTACCTGAATAAGACTTACTTGTATAAATCCCTGTAATATCACTGAAGGTCATCGTCAAGTATCAGAGATTCTTACATTTTTTAGATTTGTCAGCAGAGATACCTAAGGAATATTAAACACCCAAAACCTTCAACAACAATTATCTATATTAAATAAAATCCTTATCAGCTGTATCTTTATTACAAAAGAAATTACAAACACCAAGACACATCCGTAGCATAAATCCATAGCAATACCTGATTTCTGCAAGAGAATATTAATCAAGAAAAGTTTTAACTTTATCAACTGCACTAATGAAAAGGCACTTTCCATTACTTATTACACAAAACCCAATGGGGTGAAGAAGAGCAAATCTTAAGACTCCAGATTTCAGCTGATGTATTATTTCTCACAATACTGTCGAAGTACCTTAGATTTCCAGTCAAGGAACAAACAATGTGAAGAGGTAGAGGGGATTTACACAATAAAATCAACATCTGCCTGACTTTTCTGTCTGGACATGACTTATCTTAAAATATAAATTGGTACATTTATGAAACAATTTCCTTTTTAAGTAATGATTATAATGCTGTAAGTATTTGTAAAATCAAGGCATTTTTACACTTAAAATGTGAGCAGTTTTTATAAGAGCAGTGACCAATATTTGATTGGAATTATGAGAAGTGCAGGATAATGTTTCAATTATTCTAAAAGCAGAAACCTAAAGGAAAAATGTATGCATGTATGGGAACAGGATTTGGGCTTCATAGCTGAAACAAACAAACAAAAAAAAATCAATTTTAATTTAATTTAATTTCATTTAATTTAAATTTTAAAAGCTGAAAATTTGAGCTGGTTTCAATTTTACATGACTTCTGACAGACTATAGATCTTCAAAAACATAACAATCATTTTGTAAATCTGTCTTTTAGAGCAGTTTTAGTGCAGCAAAAACCATATTCCATGCCACCTCTGAAGAAACACAAGAGTGTAAAATAGTTCTCACTAGTATGCATAGCATACTCTTTCCTGATCTCTTGTAGTTCTGTCCCATGTTTTGAACATGCATTTTCCTCTTTAACATAGTTTTTACATTTTTTATTTATCAATTAATCAACAAAAAACTCTTATGCCTGCAGTGGCTATGCTATTTTCAGAAAAAAAAAAAAAAATAGCTGATAAAGATATAAACAGGAACATACAAGCAAGTCAAAGAATGTAATAGCTCAGAAATTTGAGCTTCTACTAAGCATAAATTATTATTCAGTAGTAAGGAAAAAAAAAATCTTCTTGCTTTTCCTAAGGTCTTCTGAAATTTACCAAGATAAGTATAGATCTTGTTCAGCAAGGCAGGAAAGCCACTTTTGTAATACATTTCTACTCAGAAATATTTTCTGTAGCTTTAGCATTGACATGCAGTGTAAAGCAGCCTGAAGACAAGATCAGCGGTGGAGCCCTGGCTAATATTTTGTGATGCCACCTGTTCCACAGCCAGCTTGGAAGAGAGTAAATGTCCTTCAAGATTTTAGTCACAAATGGTGTTGAAATGTATCCCATTACCACAGGAAGGACAAAGATAAAATTTGACCACAATTCTTTATATAATAAGCGATATCTTGGCTGTCCAGAGAAGGAATTGGTATCTGCAAAATCAATGTGCTAGAGAGAAAGTGGAAATATGAAGTGGTGGTGAGCTACAGGTAATTCCAAAACAAGATGCATTGCCAAAGGTGCTGATCTCAAGTATCTTCCAAGCTTCAGAAATGGGCAACTTCTGGGCCTCAGGCATCAGACCCAAACCAATTGGCAGCAGAGCATGAGTATTTGCAAGTCAACATAGGATTCCTGTACCAAGAAAGACAAGGTAAGGAAAAAAAAGCTAGAAAGAGATTCCACTCATTCAGGAAAGGATCTTGCTAAGTACAAGTAAAGATGACTCAGTGTGTCCAATGCAACTAGGCTTTCATATTTTCTCATCATAGCACAGAAAATCCTTACATTGACTGGAGAAGGAGTGGACAAAAAAGTCATGGTAACAATTTGTCCACGGTAAAACAGGGACAAAAAATAAGTACGCAATCAACAAAAGCAAAATCCTGGAATGTGTGACTTTTCCTAAGACTGTGCTAACCTTGGTTTGGCAAGTCACTGCAAAAGTGATCATTATATCTCCAGTCTTAACAACTATTTTGACCACACAGATTTAACACAGATTACAATCCAGGAAAAAAGTTTCTTTAAGTCTTTACTTAGACCTACTCTCTCTCTGAATTATAAGAGAGTTCTAGTCTCCAAATACTCCCTTACATGCTTGACACTGACCTACTTCCTTCATCTCCTAAGCAAACACTAAAAGAATAAGACTGGGCAGGTCCTGTGCTGTACTGATTAGCTGGAGAACTACAAAACAGCCAGTCTTTTTATCCTGCCTCTAGATGCTGCTATCAAGTTTTCCTTAAAGAATGAAGAAACAGTAAGGAGAGTTATTCAGGAAAAGTCAGTAAAAGTAGAGATTATTTCCGCTTCTCTGTTCATTCTGCACCCTCTTCCTGAGTTGCACTCTCTTCATGTGTTCTTCCCATTTCTTCTAGCAAGACTCAGTTGTCCAGCAAGACTCAGTTTTAATGATGATCTTTACCCACCCCACTTTTTTAGTGTTTTGGGAGTTTTGTTTGTTTGCTTGTTTGTTTTTTTCACAGGATAGTGGGCATCATGACATCCAGTAAGGAAGAATAGAAAATATGGTTTTGTTTCTGATAGGTAGGATTCTGTTCCCAAAGCTTTATCTGCCTGAAAGTTAGGTAGCTGTTTTCCAGGTACCATTTTACCACAGGATGGTTTCAGCAGCAAAGCCAGATTAGAATGTTTGTTTTTCCTACCCCTTGTACTTATCTCCACTCAAAAGTGTGTACATTCTTAGTACTATCAAGATTCATGGGGCCACACCATAACATGGTCAGTCAAATGGTGTGTAATGAGTATAACTATAAAAAAAGAAACAACAGAAGATGCAATGAGCTGTGGCACATGCCAAGGAATGAGCTGCCAGGGCAGTGATAAAAAGGGTGAAGGAAGCTTTCTTCTGTCAAAAACCAGCATATCTGAAACTGGACCTTCAACTACATACATTTATAGGATCAAAGGAGAAAGCCAGATATCTTCCACTGACCATCACAGCAACTATATCTAGAGCTATCTACCGACTATACAAATCAACTTGGATGCAATTTGTAAATTATATTTTCAAGGCTTTTATTTGAATAATTTAGAACCTAACATTCCCGTCTCAATGAAAGAACTGAAAGCCAGGAAAATCTGGAATTTCACAGAAACAGTACTTTATTATGTGCCTCATGTTTATCCACTATAGGAAAGATAATTTTTTTTTTTGAGATAAATACCACTAATGTGTCAGTGTCACCAGTGCCACTATGTATTCCCTCTCCTTTCTCACACCAAGATTTGTCTGAAAAAATGATTTTTATAGAAATAAGTTTTAAAAATATGTTATTAATTCTCTGTTTGTTTGCTTTTTCATTGAATTGTTGGGTTTTGAGCATTCAGATTTCGCACTTTCTTTTCCCTGCATTCGAAAGATAATAGAAAAATAAATGTTAACTATATATATATATATATATACACACACACACATATACACACATATAAAAAACAACAGTCATTTGACTAAGTGGTAATCATGATAAACTGTTGCTGGCCACAGTACACTAGGCTGATTTAAAGGACATTTAAGTCATATTACTGACATGAAGGAGACTGGGTGATGTAAACAGCTAATAACAGGTTCCTTCTAAAGAGTGGAACTTCCATCCAGTACAAAATGCTGGGATTCTGAAACACAGTCATAAACCAAAAATGAGGACAAAACATAGAAATATCTTGGGAGTTAGTGGGTCAAATGTATATATTTAAAAAAATAATAAAAAATTTCAACCCTAACAACATTTTTCTTTAGGTAAAGTGAAAGCTTCGTATTTTATAAAAAGAAAAGCTGACATTGCTCTGTGCCCACCACCTGATCCTCAAAGTAATTCTTTTTTCCCACCAGCTCTGCTAGAATTTCCAGTATGACACTGAGCTTTGGTACCACAGCATAGCTGCACACTTTTCTTGGTACTGTTTCCAAGATTGCAGTTCAAAAACACTCACTGGCATCAGAGGACACTGACACAGAAACAGTGTTTATTCACTTGGGTCTTTTCCCCAATCAACATCCATAATGTGCTCAAGGTGGAACTTACTGTTACATGACAGCCAGAAAAAAAAACCAAACAAAAAGAACAAAACAAAAAATCAACTTGTTTTAAAAAAAAATCTTTATCTATTTGAAATACTATTCTTAGTTTAATTGAACTGAAACATTTTGACATCTTAATGACATTATTTTGAAAATAAGAATGTGTTCCCATGAATTGTTGATTTTTTCAATCAAGCAATGCTAGAAATACACACTGAATCAACATTTCTAACCACTGTATTCTTCCTTGAACAAAGACAACTACAGGCAATTACAGGTAATGAAAACTCAAAACCTTTGCACTAGAGAAAATTGGAAAATTCAGAAGATTTCCTGATTTCAAAGGCTAATTACAAATATCAGCAACTTGCATAAACAAAACACTATTATACATAGTCAAGGAAAAATAATACACTTCTGTTCAGAAGTTTGCTAATGACTTGAAATGGAACACCTGGCTACTCCATTTCCCTAGAGTATCATCAAAACTGTTCCTGAGGTCTGGAAACTGGACCAAAGAGTCCCTAAAAGTCATGAAAGTTACCTATCAAAGGAGCCTGAACATAAAAGTACAAAGAGATGTTTGTCAAGCTGTAGTTCTCCAAGTTCTCCAGCTTCCATACCATAGATTATAACACACAGCAACACTGCCCTGTATCCAGAGACCATTGATGGCCTGAGGTCTCAGCAGCTTCCAATGAAAAGACAACTGCTTTTGGTAGTGCAAGTTTACCAAAAAATAAAAGAGTTTTAGTGAAGATTCCAGTTGTGGTGGATTGCCCAGTTCTAATAAAAAATCCATGTAAAGGAAAGACTGCTGACTGGCTTACCAAACACTGGCAATTAACATCTAGAATGTGAGAATCAGGCTTGACTTGGCTTACTTGGAGCTAGATGGAAATGAGAAAGCAGCACAGCTGAAGGCTTTTGTCAGACCTGGTGTACTAGACACAGATTAATAATTTAATTTCCTTCTGGCTCTCTGTCTCCAAGGAACTGATGAGCTATTGACAGTGTACCTTTAACAGAATGGCAAAACTCCCAGCCCTATGAGAAGCAGGAGGCAAGAACTCCTTAAGTTCTAACTCACTTGAATAGTTTATTTCCCATAATGTATTTTTCAGCAGAAAGAGATAAAGTTATTGTCATGTAATGCTATTGAGCCAGTTACACAATTAAAAAGTAATTATGAACAAGTATTGTTGGATTTGATGAAAATACTCTGTATCATTTTTCTTGTATAATACACTGTACCCTTGATATATATGGAGTTTTGAAAGGTGAACTAAAAATTCAATAATTTATGTAATTAAATGTAGAAAGGAACAAAAAAACAATGTGGAGGTGGCTACAGTTTGTGATAGGCAGATTGCATGTCAGCAGACAGAATAAATTTGAATCATGTTTAATTATCAATTTTTTTAAGTTCTCAATTCCTTTTCATAGGAATTATTGCCGTATTGTGTCCTACTAAATAGTATTTATTAATGCAATTTAAAAAACATATGGTATGAAATATAATTTAAACATTCCCTGTAAACTCAGTTATTCACTGACTGAACACTAGACTCTAGGAAAAAAAAAATGGTTTGACATTAATTAGTCTTTTAATTAAGAGTGTTTAGAACTAAGGTGGTTGTTCTTCAACTTCCATGCACAAAAGTCTATTTTGAAAATCCTGTAGTGACCAGAGTCCTTGCCAGCTCTGAAAAGGCTGAAGAGCCAGGATTGACAGCTCAAGCTGGGCCTCACAGAGAGAACATCCAGGGCTACTGACTAGGAGGAAAGGACAAATCATTCATAACCATGTATCAAGCCAATATTTTAAGGGAGAAAAACACAGAGGAAGAAAGGAGTCCCAAAGACAAATTGGAAAATCACCTACTTGGGAGTGACAATAAATATATCAAAAGCTCCATGAAAGGGAATTTTTCAAAAAGCAGGTAGTCAAAATTCTGCCTTGGAGCTCATGATGTATCACAATGTTGTTTTGGCTTGGAGAGCTCTACAGCTTTGCATCAGGGAGTTTACACTAGGGAGGCTGCTAATCTGGGAAGCATGGCTTTTTGCAACTTTGGAATCTCAGCTACAGTCTCCCAGTTCTGGCCCAAGGGCAGGTTTCTGGGGTCTGCCAAATTTGCAACTGGGATGCGGATGGATTACAGACCCCTGTCAACAGTTTCCTAATGTGATCTGTAGCATGTCTCCACTCTACAGTGTGAGCACGTGTTCTAGCAGAACTCATTTCAAACAATATATCCCACAGAAAATCATGCGGGATGTGTAACTACAGCAAAGACAGTGCTGTGCCTAAAATAGGAAGTGCAATAAAGCAGATGGATGACATACATCCATCAACTCCTTTTTTTTTGCTGAGTCCTGCAGGTCTCAATGGTACCAGCCTCTCCTCTTTTGCCACCCCAGCCTAGTCAGGGAAGCCAACTGATAAAATTAACTTCATCCTATAGTCAATGTCTACTGCACAAAGAGCCAAAGGCTCTGCAGGCTCACACCAACCATTAGCAAATGATCTGGTTTTAATACTTAAATTAAATAATGATTTATTCATTTATGTTAAATTTATTACATTGTATTTGAGATATAAGCACTAAATTTACTTAAGTAATGTTTTATTAATTTTTACAAATTACTTGAAAGAGTAACAAATTCCACTTGCAATTTAAATAATTTAATTCTTTAAATGAGTAATTGTTTTATTTTACATTTAGAAAAGTATAAGAAACTCACTATTATGTAATGTTGGGAAACAGCTTTTAACTTTCAAAGAAAAACCCTGTGGTTCAGAAATGTTTAAATGTTAAATGTTAAAGTCACTGCTGTCATGATCTCCTCAAAACAGGGAATGATAATGCATATAAAATGTTACTACATAAACCTCAAATTAAAACTGTAACATGGAGAAATCAAGTGATATCCTTAACTTGGAAAAGCAGAGGGTAGAACTCTCAACTCTGTATTCAGTCCATAAATAAAGGTTGCTTACAAGCAAAAAGAAAAGCAAAAAAAAAAAAGTAAAATAATATATATTATTTCTCTGTGAAAGTTTGTTGTCTTTTTTGGAGAACCTGTCTGTCCCATCATCAACTCAGCCACCTTCTCCATGCACACAACCATACTCCCATCTCAAAAACAGGGAACTGGAAAAGGTACAGAAAAAGGCAACAAGGACTGTCGAAGTCATCCTTATGAAGAACAACTTCTTCATGAGTCATCCTTCTTAGAAAGAATTGAGTTATATAGGAATTTTCAGCCTGGGACAAAAATCAATTGAGTGGAATATAAATGTTAATAGGGGATAAAATAATGAATGTCCCAGAGGAGGTGAATACTTGACAAAAACTAAGGGGCAGAAAGAGAAAATAGCAGAGCAGACGTTCAAAACAGAAAAAAAAAAAAAAAAATGGTTCTTTGTCTAGATGTGGAATTTAATTCCACAGGACACTATCAACAGTAGCAGTTGGTATGAGAAAGTAGCTGGGCAAATTCCTGGCAGGAAAACTGCAGATAAAATACAACTGTGTCTGACTGTACCAGGTGAAGGTGCCCAGGCACTGGCAGAGGGTGATGCAGGGTGGTCTATGTGAGGAGAGGCTGGGGCTGCCCTGTGCCAGACACAGCCAGCTTCAGCTGGCTCCATTAGATACCCCACAGGGCACAGCTGAGCCCCTCAGCCAAAATGGTGGGTCCTCAAGGAAAATGAATTAAATAAATGGTGAAAAATGCTTTACAGCAGCTGTGAGAGAAAGGAGTGAGAAAATGTGAGAGAAACAGCCCTGCAGAGACTCAGGTGAGAGAAGAAAGAGAGGGAGGAGGTGCTCCAGGTGCTGCAGCAGATTCCCCTGCAACCACATTGGAGCAGGTATCCACATTGCAGCTCATCCACATGTAGCTCTGCCCACACCAGAGCTACAAGTATTTTCATCTTATTTTCTCCCCTTGCCTGTCGAGGAGGAGGTATGAGAGAGCAGCTGGGTGGGCATCTGACTGCTGGCCAAGGTTGAGCCACCAAACTGACTCAGGAATTCCCTGAATCTTTGAACACTGGTGTAGAATTACAGTTATTTTAATCTGCTGAAGGCACCTCCTGTGTCTCACTGTCAGGCCATTGGTCTGATCCATACAGCCATCCCTCTGGAGTATAGGAACAACTCAACAATCTGTCAGTGATGCTCTTAATGATGATATGTCATACAGACCTAATACCAGGTGTTAGAAGGTGGAAGAAAAGGTGGCTAGGTTTACCTCAGAAGAGGCAAAGCAAGATCTCATAAATGGTTTATCTTTACAGTGCTTTGCATTAGCACATACACAGAGTCAATTTTTAGAGGAAAATAGCATAAAAAAAAATACTGGACCAACAACAGCTTTATTTGGCAAAATCATCTATGTCTCTCTCCTTGTACATAGAGAAAGAAAATCTTTTTAACAGTGCTTTCAGTCCAAACCTTTAACTGTGACTGGAGATATAAACAAGAGCCCACATGCTGCTTTTACTCAGAAGGGTAACCTCAATATTTGATGTGAGATTATAGACTAAATTACTCAAGCCCTGCTATTTTACCAATACCTTCCAGCAATTCCTCCTGTGTTTTTAGAAGGCCCACAGAACCTCATTATACAGCACAAAGAAATCTACAAGTAAAAAGACTCACACGATATACCACTGAAAGGCATATTGATACAGATGAAAAGAAGAGAGAGGAGGTGGAAATGACAACATAGGCATGCAGAAGTAGCTTGCACATCTTTGCTAGCCAGATTAGACTAATGTGGAAATTGCTAGAGGGAAGTCAAATCCCGGGACTCAATATAATGTAAGAATTATAGCTACATAAGTTTCAAATAACATAGCAAAAGCTTTAGCCCACTGACTAGATGTAATTTTCTGCCAAATCCAGAAAGCCAAAAGCTAATGGTTATCAGGTCTGATCCTGAAGATTTTGACAAATTAAGACAGGCAGACCTCATTTGCTTAAGAAGCAGAGTGTGCACTGGCATAACAAAAATGTCACTGAAGAGCGGGTTAAATAAAGCCAAATAATGTAAAGTTTGCATTGTAAAGGTAGTTCAAGATGGCAATATTATGCATACTTTCCAGCCTGTTCTTTGAATTTGCAGGTGCATCTTACCCTGAATGCAAATATAATGTGCAAGTATGAATTTTAGTAAGGGCTAACTTACTAAGAAAAGAAAGCCACCATCATTTTAGGAGCTATGCCAAGGCAAAATCTGTTATTTAATTTCCATTAAAAATCATTCCAATATAATATAAAATATGAAATCTAGATGGAATTCTGTCTTCCACATGTTAGAGGACCTAGGCAAAAGAAAACCTTTCCATTCTGCAATGTGATAGGAAGTCAAAGGATTAATGCTAATATCATACCTTACAGATACTCATTAAAAATATGTGCATTATCATTCTGCCGGTTCCCCTCAATAAAATCCTAAAACAGCAGTCAGGAAATCACTAACTTGAAAAGAATGAATGGCATATGTACTGTGTTTCTGGATGATAGCACGGTGTCCAGGTAGTGAGTCAATGACAAATTCCATCACATGTTGCTGAGAAAGAATTATACATCTTGAAGTCAAGTAGGACTAGAGTTCCAGCATTTTCTAGCAATCTGCAGATCTTGTGTGTACCAATTTTAATTGTGGAAGCCTTTTGCCAGGAGTTCAAAACCAGAAGATATGAACAAATTATGTGGTAACATTTAACCGTCATCTCCTCAGTAAGTATGGCTCACCATGATTCCGAAATCAAACAAACAATTAACATGTTGAATTTTAAGTCAATTATATCCAACTAATCTCCAATTACCTGTCTATTTTTTCTAGTATATTTTGGTGAAGTACCTAAAATTTAAAGAGCCCTAGAAAAAAAAAAAAAAAAAAAAAAAAAAGGAGCACTAAAGAGAAGTGTGCTTTTATGTTAAAGTCATTCCTGTGAACACCTGTGAACTGTTGAGTTTAATTGGGCTACATCTGCTCCTGATTTTGTGAGTTCTGACTGATTATCTGTCCTTATACTGTATTGAGTTGTCTTTTTCTCCTTCCTTTACCTAAGTCTTTTTTTTTGGGGTACAGTTTATACAGAATGACACACTTGAGAAATGAGCAACCTAAAAATCTGTAAGCTCTGTAAAAGGTGGTAGTTCTCAAAGAGGGACATTTATAAGGCAGATAAATTCACAAACTTAGTTGTTATGATTTCAGTAAGACCAACTCTGGCAAGGATATGGCTTTATACTGACTTTCCAGAGACCAATAGTCACAGAGACTCAACAACAAAAACATCAAGGAGAAACGACAGTTTCCAGGTGAAACATTTCTGCTCCAAAATGCAAAAACAAGGCTCTAATTGTCTCCTATGCATCATCATGGGAGACAGTACAAGGTCATATCATGTCCTGAAATACACTTTATGCCTGCTTATTTTATGCAAAGTGAGTTATACTGATTCATTGTGGCAAAAATCCTACTGACTTCCTGGACCAGACTCTTAGTGCATCTTTATGAGCCAGAGCAGCAGTAAATCACTATTATCTCAAAGAGAAAAAGAGGACAGACTATATTACAAAGTTGAACATAAGCAAGACTTTGGTAAAGATCAAGATTTCAGTCCAAAACTCTTATTTTGCTGCTGATAGTCCTAATAGACCTCCTGCAAGGTTCCAGTTTTGCTTCTGCACATCTCAGAACCGCCTCTTTCTGGGATTTCCTGCCTCAGTTCGTTACAAATGCTTCATTCCTATTAGAGACCCAACCCAATATGTAATCCCAGAACACACAAACATTTGGAGAAACAGAAAGCTCATGAAATGTTGCCAATTTTATTTAGAGAGGAAGATCAAATTGTATCTACATACATTATTACAGCCTAGTAGCTTGAACACTCTAGTAGGTGAGAAATTTATGTTCATCATCCTGCTCAGCATTAGGTAAGTCAAACTGATGTTCCTCACATCTCTACAAAGTACCTTAATTAGCGGGATGAGAGCTACACCAGATGTGGTATCTCATATGGTTCTTGAAGCCATGTTATGGATGGACACATCAGAATGATGTTATGAACTTAAACTCTAGTCACTGATGGTCTCCCCAGAGGAAGAACAGAAGAACTCATGGAAGGCAGGAAAAATGAAAAAATACATAATAAGAAAATAAAAAGTAAAGGTTCATATAAATAATAAGAATGAGAATTTCAAAAACAGTCAGAGTTTTTTTTAATCTCTGTCCACTGAAATTGAGGAGACTTTTACCACTAGTATCTAATGCAGCAGTGAATGTTTTTTACAAAGCCCACTCTGACTATCATATCTGTTTATCTGAGGAAAAGTTGTAGAAAGCCCTCAGGCAGTTAGGAAAAGGCAGACATTACTTTATGCATGATTCAGAAAGGCATGTAGGAAAGAAGTGGGAAACAAAATATTGTTGCTCTTTCCAAATGACACCAGATTTGCAGCCTGGAGAGAGTTCAATTTTCCCCCGACAGTAGTTCAAGGGTGGGGTAGAAATTAGTGCCTAAATGTAAAAATATTGTATTAGCCATTTGTTTGCAGAACATAGATAAGTTTATCTAGAATACAGGAAAGCAAAAGCAGACTATTCTTCTGGAAAATTCAGCTAAAATACTGTTGCCCTCCAGAAATTTCCTTATCTGTCAGCAAGAACTATCCGTCTGCTTAAATAAATTTTTTATTTTTCCTAAGTACTTTTCCTTTATTTTTGGGACACTATTAATCTAAAGTTAATCTTTAAAGACTGTATAGACTGTATAGTATGGAG
The DNA here is from genome assembly GCF_000700745.2 of Antrostomus carolinensis. Taxonomy (NCBI): domain Eukaryota; kingdom Metazoa; phylum Chordata; class Aves; order Caprimulgiformes; family Caprimulgidae; genus Antrostomus; species Antrostomus carolinensis. The sequence continues at coordinate 60,835 of NW_010314276.1, forward strand.
CAGAAGATAATGGTCATCATAAAAGGAAAGAATTGAAGAGCAATTTTATTGTTAAGATCTAAAAAATAATGATCTGGTAAAACGCATATTTTGCATTAATTTAGTTCTGTTTGGTAACATTCTCCACTGATTAATGAATGATCAGAATATTCATGAAAAACTTAGTTTGACATAAAAAATATTAAAACATCACTGTATGTCATCAATAAGATTATCATTGCCTCCCTTTATGCACAGTGTCTATGCCATTGTAGTATTTTAGAGCATCACAAATGTTGATACATTCATCCTCAGGAATTATTTTACGAATACAGAATATAGACTCGATGGTCCAAACACAAATGTTAAGTTAGCAAATCTTGGGTGAGGCCACCAAGTGTGGAATTTAAGGCAACCAAAATTGTTTACAGTTTTTCTCAAACTTCTCCAATAATTTAAACAAAACTAAAGTGACAAAAAGAAGATCTGATATCTTACAAGGTTTTTTTTGTCATTCTCCTGTAGGAGGACTGTGCTAAATCACTTTGGAATAGAAAGGATTTGAACCTGACAGTTGCCTTATGTTGGATAAGTCCTCTCTTTGCCGTGCCACCACATGAAAAGTGCATTGGCTAGGGAGAAGAACAAAAACTCCCACTACTGCTTCTAGTTTCTGAATCTGGAACATTTTTGTCTTAGCTTCTACAAAAACTACCCAAAATAAATCTATCAGTTCAGAAGAGACATTTTGCACAGCCTGAAATAATTTGCTGGAGATAAACCCTGATGTTCCTCTTACTATGATACTTGAATGACAAGAAAATCCTTCTTCTCTAATTCTGCTGAAATATTTTATCCTTCTTTTTGATCCCTAACACAATAAAGCTTGCCCTTTTTTTTGATTTTAAACTCCTCAGAATGGGAATTATATCTTCTTGTACACCAGTAAATCCATTGCACAATGGAGTTGTAGTCTTCCTGGGGCTCCTGGGGAACTACTATTCTAAAAAACAGTGTTAGTGAAATTCCGCAGGTTTTCCAAGGCAGGAAACCTTATCACTCTGTGCTTGCTTGCTGAATCCCCATTCTGGATTATGGCTAGGACCACTGTCTTAAAACTAAAACAGTAGCAGTAGTAATATTGAGAGAAACTTCAAACTTTTATTTATCTACAAAAATATCATAAACACAGAAGAAATATTAATGTACCAAATATGCATGTGGAATACAGAAGAGATTTCAGTACAGAAAAATAAAAGAGTTCTGGAGCTCAGTTATGACAGTTGTTTTTACCATTCATGAGAAGATAATTTTAAATAAGGCTGGTTTAAGAGATGTCTCAAACAGAATTAAAGGAAAATGCTAACTGAAAGCAATCAGCCAAATAACTTCATAACAGGTGAATAATATTATTAGAGGCAAATATTATATATAAACACATGACTTTCTTCTGATCTGGCATACTAGCTAGTAACAACTAGAAATAATTACAGGCTGAGATGCTTGCAGATAGACAGTGACCTCATTAATCACTGTGATGGAGATACTGGTAGCTCCCTGTAGTGAGTCATTATAGAAGTGCATCAAATAACAAACAATGACAGCTAGCTAGCAGTGAGTGAAGTCTGACAGATGGTCAATAAATTCAGGACTGACACATTTTTGTAACTAAAAGGTAGGTTTGAAGTCTTTCAGTGTTCTAACAATGCTCCTCCAGAGCATCAAATCTGGGTCATAAAAGTTAACATCCGGTTCAAGCTCTTTAAATGTAACGGAAAGGATAAAAAACAAATCCTCCAGAGAGTAATCAAACTGTAGCATGCACAAGCTTCTAAATATCAGTGACACTTAATAGTTCACTACCGTTCGGAATGCTGCATCATTTCTAGTCTGCCATGACACCATGCTGTGCACCACCACGATGCATTTTATGTTAATGTGATGAGACATCACACAGTTTGATATGATGTGGAACAACACAGTGGTGAAAACTTATGGACCAACGTAATTACTTTCAGATAAGAATTATTAACTCAGCTGGCAGAACTCTGATCTAAATGTGCATGATCTGAAGATAAATAAATAGATTAGATAGATTTACTGAGAACAGTTTGCAAGAATGGATATTCCATTGTGTCTGACCCTGCACACAGCTCTATTTAAAGTGCTTCTCCCTATACAATAGTACATACATGTATTAATCACCCTCTTGCCCTTTTCAAGACTGCCATCTTTTATTAATATTTGCTTGTTTTCTGCTTTTGGCCTTTATAAGTAATTAAAACAAACATTTTTGGGTGTGTTTGGTTTTTTATGTAGCTGAACTGGCTAATGTGTTAATGAAGTAAGTCTATTTGGAAGAAGCATTATTGAAGGAGTAATCACAAAACTGGTGATTAAAAATAGATGTCTAGGTCCTCTGTAGAAATAAAGCAGTTTTAAACTCTGGAACAGAGCCAGTTTCCTTTTCTGCAGGATAGTCCCTGAAGTCAACATGACCTGTTTATTGAAGGAGTTATACTGGACCAGGGAAATATAGCAAAAGAAAAATTGCAGAACACACTTGCAAATAACAGCACTTGCCAGTTAATTTGTCTTACAGTTGCTGGGCATGCTCTTGCAAGCATTGAAGAGAGTAAGATTTTATTCAATATTCAAAAACTGAAAATGTAGAGAAGATTTGTGCAGGCACAAATGTACAAGAGAGCATATGAATATAGATACTGTGCTTTCAAAAACTGAGTAAAGGAAAAGGAAGGAGGAAGGCTCCTATCTAAGCAAGGAAGGCTGAAGTAAACAATGAGCAGCTGTAGCGGAAGACAGAAGTCACAGAGCGAAGTGATACCACCACAAGAATTCAAGAGGGCCCCATATCCTGGAAGACACTGAGGACCAAGGATGCATCTGGTAATTCTGCTGATTGCCTGAACACAACTAAGCACTGACAGAATAGATGACCTTTTGGTTTTATTTAGACTGGAATACTTAACAGAGCAGTAAGACGTTGTTGTCTTAAAGCCTAAAGAAGAGACCTGGCACTAACATATTCAATACAAGAAAAAGACCACTGTGCACGTTTGTGCTGCTAAGAATAGAAAATAGCTGGTGACAGTATGACACTAAGTAAAGAGCAGAGTATTCAATCCATGGCCTTCTTTGGCAGATATAGAAAAGTGATCCACTGTTTATAAGAGGGAGAAATGACACAGCAGCTTCCTAAACACTCTAGTGTTTCTTTCCAGCTACATAATGAAGCAGATGAAGAAAATACATCTGGCTTCAGGTTTCTTATTAAAAAATTTCTTGGTGTGAATTGCTGGGATTGAATATGGAAAGAAAAAAAAAAAAAAGAAGAATGAATTATTATAAAGCAGCTGATAAATCTGCTTATGAATTTCATCAGACATCTGGGATCCGTAGAAGAGGATATCTTGTGTTGGGCTGAGGGAAGTCACCAAAATATTTCAAATATCCTAAAATACCCTGTGCCTGTATATTACCTCTATCTGTCATTCCCTATGCTCAAAGAACAATCTACTCTAACAACTCTTAATGACAAGAATCAAAACTACATGATATTATCTTCAGGCACAGTAGTTCAGAAAGCATATTTCATCCCACCAGGTACCAAAAACTTTGCTATGTGACATAGGTAACCATTCATGCAACTCGGGAGAGAAAATTGCAAATAACTTGTAGTGAATTGTTCAAGAACAATTGATAAGCATCAATTTGTCCAAGCAAATGATTCATTTGACAATTATGAATAATAACTAATCAGTGAAAATTATGACTTGAACCAGGGTAATCCAAAATCAGATAAAAGAATAAATTCACTGAAACCATAATTGTAAGTAGTGAGCCAAAACCAGAACCAGGTCTCCTGACAACCACTTATCACCCATTGTCACTAGCCATTGCTGACTTCTACAAAAAAGGAGCCTTTCAAATATGTCTGGTTTTGGAAACCACTTCCTTGCTTTTCATTGTATCTTTTTTTTAATTTTTTGTTTCATTTGTGAAAGGTTTCAATAAGAACTATTTGCTTTTAAAGGAAGCAAAATTTCAAAGATAGAATAGATTAATGGGCAGAGAAAAAAAATTAAGTTGCTTATCTTTTTTGCTCATTAACGACAGACTTTTCTTCTTAAAACAGCTATTTTAAAAAAAAATAAAGTTGTTATTTCCTCCCTTCTTTTTGCCTACTCTAAGCCCAGTAATATTTTTATAGGCTGTATTGCAAAACAACTGTAAATGATAGAGTGGTTAAGGATTTCTTCAATCATATTGTTATGAAAATGAGTTGACCTCATCCTCTTTTGTCAATAAAACAGGATATTACCAAAAGGCAGCTTTTGCAATCACATCTGAATTGGTTTTCAAGCTTCACAGAAAGGTCGAATCAAATGGTGACAAACATCACCTTGGTAGGCACCACTGCCTACCTCCAATTTGGGAAAGCTTTCATTAGTTCATATTCATGCTGAGGGTCAGCTTTTCAGTGGTTTTTCTTGTTTGGGTTTTTTTTTTTTTTTTCTGAGAGACTGAGGCATGAAAGCTCTTGAAATCTCCATTCACTTAATGAAAATATTATTGAATGAATGATAATCAAGTGATGTTTTCATTATGTGAAGTAATTTTCTGCCAGTATTTCGATTCTCCTTAGCAACATGTATCTGTGAGGGTTGCAACCTATAGGCCCTTCACAGTAACTGTCTCTCACTCCTGTAAAGGACATCTTAATCAGTACGGCAGGGTGAGCCATTTGAATGTGCCGAAGCAGCTACCTAGAGCTCTCTTTGCTGCTCTGCTCCTAAACAGAAATTCATTTGAAATTTTCTGTTTTGCTACTTGTTTTATTTCTGGAAAGTACTATGTCTTTTGATACAGCCATTTTAAGGGACTAGTGTAGCAGTACAGAAGTAAAGGCTCAGTTAGCGATCCCCACTGTCAGGGAGAGACAGGAGTGGGCTGCTCTGGAAGGAGCAGCAGCAAGGCAGGCAGGGCAGTGACCTGGTTGAAAAGGTACATGGATCCTGAGCAAAGTGAGCAGAACAAGTCCCATGGCAGTAACCCAGTTCAGCCAACAGTCTAGCAGCCAGGCGAATCTATGGTGAGGAGACAAATCCAGGGTCAGGAATTCAAGTCAGCAGGTGAGGACCAGGATCAGTGAGGTGTATGGCCAGGCACAACAGCTCAGGCAAGGACCAAGGTCAAGTGCCTCAGTTCAAACGTAGCTACCAAACAAAGCGAGGCCAGGACAGAGCTCTTTTCCCAGCAGTCTTACCCAAGGTCACAGCTGAGCTGTATCAGAGTTGGCTGAGAGCCTACCTTTTAGATATAGAGATACCCATTATCTCTCTAACACTCACATGTAATGCATTAGGACCAAAGGAAGGTTATATAGGACCTTAGGGATGGAAACAGGTACTTCTGTCAAAGAGAGAGACAAGAGCATGCATAGAGTTAGAGGATACATAAACAAACCAGATGATTTGGAGAGTAATGTTCATGTCAGAACATAGTTGAAAAAAACACTGCAGACAAAACAGGACTTTTCATGATTTTTCATTTCTTGTATAAGACTCAATAAATAAGATTTTTAGTCATAATCATATTTTATAACATCATATATTTGTAGCAAGTATTTTGTGTGGAAAAAAATATATTCCTGGAAGAACTTAGAAATCGTTTATGAATCTAAATAGTCTTTCACTAATAGTTTTGTCCTCGAAAATGTAAGAAAGCATTTTTACAAAAAAAAATATTTAATTTCATAATATTTTTTCTATTTTTATTTTTAATTGTTGATCTAGAAGTGTTGATAAATATGTTTTTTTTTAAAGAAATAGGCAATGATAACAAAAATTGAAATAAATTTACCCCAATACGAATCTTTTGTTCAGAGTGACATAGTTTTTTGAGATTTTTAATGCTACAAGGAGAAGGGGGGATTGTCTCATGATTTCCTCTGGAATTTTGAGTTCAGCTAAAAAAACGGTTATTCACACAGCTCTAGTTAAGACATAAAAATAGTTCATGAACACTATTAAATAAGTTTCAACATTTATAGAATCTTAACATCTTTCTGTTTTGCAGAATGTTTTACAGTTTTAGTCTTAAGAAACAAATGCTTGTGAAGTGGTAGGTGTAATAACAGAGTAAGATTCCCTCATGAATTCAACAGCTAGCATAAGCTTTTTCTAGTGTATTTGAGTTCTGGAAAAATTTTATGAATTATATTAGTGCTAATCCACTGTGGGATAACAGGATATAACAGAATATGAAGAGATGTAATTATGGTTTTCTGTGTACAATTCAATAATTCCAAAATGCAAGTGCTTCTTTTTACAGACTTAAGATATGTCTTACTCCCATAGCTTTGCGGTTTATTATGAGCACAGAAAGGTGCCATAACATAGGATACATCAACATCACTGATGGCACTGTACTCTAACTGTCTACATATCAAAGAATTAATGTAAATGCGTTCATTTTTTCCAAGAAGTCAGGTTAGCCTATGAAACAACCTTCAACTCCACAAGAAAACTACTTCTAGTATATGAGATTATTTATTTAGAGCTTGCTTAAATATCTTTACATCACACTAAAATCTGCAATGTGAACATATAAACATACTAGGACTGTTTCACTGGGCTGCTAAAAATTATTAGATCAGTTTAGGACTGGATTAGGTTTATTTAGATAAATACAAAGCAATTTAGTAACACTCATGTCACAAAAGACTCAGTAAAGTCTATGAAATGGTCAGAAAAGCTGAGGTGAGGTACATTGCTTATTTTAAGAAGCATAATAAACACATACATCATTTGGAGTGCTGGTCCAAGTTTAGCAGGTTTTTATGGCTCATCCCACTCAATCTTGTAAGGTTCATGTTCAAAAAATTCTATATTCTACTTCTCCCAGAAATACTAGCAAAAACCCCAGAAGTCAAAGGGTTAGAGAAACTAAAATGACTGACACTCTTAATAGGACACCTTGAATGAACTTTGTCAAGGATTTGGATTAATTAGTTAATGGATTAATTAGTTAATATTATACCCCAGGGAAGATATTATTAGCAGAAGTATGGGTGACGTGTCTTAGGGATATGTAACAGTTAATAATAAAGATAAACAAGAAATGTCCTTTTGTAACTTTAGAAAATAATAGCTGGTGGCAAAGGTAACTTGATGAAGATGCTGTATTGCCAGCTGTATTGCCACCATTAGCATGCACCAGCCCTGTCAGCAACTGCTTGGTGCTAGCAGCCAGCCAGGCCATTTTGGCCAGTCTCTACTCATCAGAGTGCAATGTAATTTGGGAAGTACCATATGGCAAGAAACATGGCTACACAGATACAGTACAGCCCCTTTATCACAATGTTATTAGGTGCTAAGAACATTGCGTGACAAAACGAGAGCAGACTGTCTAGGATTGCCTTGTTGTTACCTACACATATGAAATATGGTACCATAATGTTTTGCTTTGCAATCTCAGAGAGATAAGTATCCTTTCCAAAACTGCATAAACAAATATTTCATTACTGTAATCAGTTTTAATACACAAATCCTTGCATGTCTATGGTTAAAGAACTGATATGAGTCTGAGGGATAAAATTAAATGCTTACAGCCTACACAAAAGCTCACAGTTTCTCACTTAGATTGGTCACATTTCCTTCCACAGAAGAGATTGCTTACAACATTCTCATGTATTTGGGAACTCCAAGTTTCTCAGGCTGATGTATTTAAAGCAGAAATATTTAAAGCTTGATAGAATCTTATGCATGCTATCTTTTTTTTTTTTTTTTTTACTGCCACACACATTTGCTGGGAAGCTACAGTGTGCCTCTGATAACATAAAATGGCCTTTGTTTTCTCTTGTCTTTCAGTATTATGCTTAAAGTGCAGCTACCTGCTGAGACAATAAACATGACTTCCCATGACTTTTCAGTAGATGAAGCTCACTTCTTAGGCCCCAGGGTACAGTCAATCTAAAATATAGATATGAGGGCTGGAATTAGAAATTTCATGATCAGCCAAGTGTACTTATAGCAGCTACATTTTGAAGGGGCATTCTTTCATCTATTAATTATATTCCACTTCCCCCTCGCACCAATACTAGCGACTCATCATTTTACATATTTAATGGAACATGACTAAAAATACATCAGAAAATTAATCGGTATTCATACTGTACCAAAGAATTTTCAGAGTTACCGTTTATTTCTTTCAGACAGGCTGCTAAGTCTTGGAAAATCTAGAAACAAAAGAAAAGGACTTACAAAAAAAATTATTATGACAAGATAGCTGCAGGATATAACAGAAAATCAGTGTTCACTGCATAGCACAGTTCAATATGGAAAGTAATTTCCCAATCTTTTTCTGTATCTTTGGCTGCCTTCTTCCTTGCATGTCATATATCACAATACGGATTTTGCAAAGTAGATTGCACAGTGACACTGCCAACCTCCCTAGGCCTCATCTTTAAACTTAAAAAGATATAGAAATGGAGAGGGATATGTACTGTTTTAGACTCTATCATGAAATGCCTGGGTATATTTGAAAATTTACTAGAAGTTAGAGAAGATTTTGTTCTTTGAAAAAAAAAAATGGGATGGGATAGGTTAAGAATGAAGAGAAACTGCTTGAAAAGGATAAAAAATGTATGTATTCTGTCCAGTAGGTAAAAGGAAATAGACCATAAGACTTTGGTTACCCAGATATAAGGGAAGGGGGAATATCTAATTTAGTTTTAAAAACAATGAAAATTAAAGAAAGTGTGCAGAGAATGAAAAATTCTCTTTTTTAAAAAGAACGTGATCTCAAGATTTTCAATTGTCCTGGAATGTATAACCTCAATTCAGTGAACACTGATGGCTGGCAAAAGTTATGCATTGAAATGTAGGCAAGGTAACATTTTTGCGAAAACTGTGCATTTTCTATGATATAAATAAAAGCACCCTGTAGAAACCCTCTTAAGTCAGTCAGTCTGTGTCTTTAATTTACCTACCATGTAATGTTGAAAAGATAAATCATGTCTTAAATGCCCTTTAAAAAAAAAAAAATCTAGTGATAAATATGACACAAAGACTAAAGCTTTCAGAAGTGAGTAATTTAATAGGAAATCTAAAGATCAGAAATCTCCAAAAGAAGTAACCATATAATGAATTATTATTTGGAGAATAAACTGTAGCTTCATCTCTCTAAGCACACTAATCCTGCCTTCTAACACCATATAGTTGCTCCCTCTTGCTTGCTCTGGTGTTATGAATTTTAAGGATTAAAATGAATTTTAAGGATTCATGAATCCTTAATTACTCTGTGCAAAGTGGAACAACTTCAAAAGCAGGTCAGAAGAACCTTGCCCCAAAAACCTCACAAGATTGGTGATAAGAGGTATGCAAAAGAGAGATGTCCATATCCTCAGAATCTCCTAGCCAGGGAAGGGCCAGAACTTGAGTCAGCTGCTTTCAAGTGAGTGTCTTGGTTACCTGTGGGGGTGTTGGATAAAAGGAAGAAATGATCACTCTTTGTATAGCACTATTTTGTGAGAATGTGCAGATGCGTACTTCCAGAAAAAATGCCACTTCAGGACAAAGTAAAAAAGTTATGTCTCTGAGACTTTCATAATTTTAGACACAGCCTTTTGTAATAAATAATTACAGGAACAAAGTCCATAGGAATAATTTTAGATTTATGGGACTCATTTCCAAAAGCACTTAAGAATTTTCACAAATGATGCTATTTCTAGATTACATCCTGCAGCATTTTACTTACAACAAAACACACACAAAACCAAGCAAAATACTGGACTGAGAGGGGAAAAGAAACAGAGTAGGTGTTGAGTCTTTTAAAAATTTTAAGGTGTTTGGAAAAGGCTGCTATGATCATGTTACAAAACACAGCCCATATTGGTAAACTTCAGATCAGACAGAAACCTGCTAAGATTTTTCAAGGATGCATAAAAAAGACACATAGAAAGATCTGGTTCTGAAACCTATGAATGGTTTAACTCAAAATGACAAAAATTTACCTTTATATTCTAGGATAGTGCTCAGTGGAAACCAGGATACAAATAACACTTTAGGCTATGCTAATTCATACCCTTTTCATGTATAAGCATGTAAAATATTTGATAAGACAATAATAATATAATTTATATTGCCACTATTATTATTATCATAGGCCCAAATGATGTAGGATTTTAATGTTTATGGTGTAAATTGCCATCAAAAAGAGCTTTTTCTTTGTGGGAAGACGTCTATATTATTTCATTTATTGCTAAAATTTATTACAATAATATACCACAAGCTTGTGTTTTAATAGGGATAATTAAACAAAATGTCAATCTAGTTCTCTATTCCTAAATTGTTTGGAAGATAATTGCTAGGAAAGTTGTATGTCTAAAGTAGGTTTTACAGGAGGATTTTACATAGAAAACAAAGTGATATACTATAGAACATGACTGTTCATTTTGTCCACTTAAGCATCGGGTACCCACAGTATTATCACAGAATTAATGAAATCATGAAGGTATTATTTCTGCCCTATCAGGTAAGCATCATAGTTTAATTTTCTATTCTTTTTTTTTTTTTCAGTTGCATTTCAGTGCCCCCTTTCCTCCTTCTCTCTTTGCCATTCAACAATGCTATGCCTTCTCCTTGATTCCTCATATCTCTACATACATCTGAAAAGGTACTGCGAAGGAAACTGGAAACTAGAAACAAGAAAGCTGATGTAGTGTTTCCAGCTTGTCAAACAATTATAATTTCAAGCATTTTGTCTTAGTATATTAATTCACCAGTAAGTTTTATTAATTGGAAAAGTTATTAGATTTGTGAAAATATCAGAGATTTATATTCACTAGATTTTAAAAAAATATTTTTACTTTTGCACATTAAGTGGATGAGAAAACGGTTAAGACTGAGGTGTCTTAGTGAGTTATATGGGAAGTTTCCACAGTGCTAACACTTGGCACTAGGTGAGATCTAACTATGACCTGCTTGTATGAATACTAACATTTACCAAATAGTTTTACATGAACATATGTTAATATTGTAAACTGGCTGTGTGAAAACATTAAAAAAAAAAAAAAAAAGAAAAAGAAAACAAAGAGAGTGAGAGACTTTAATAGAAGAATCAGAAAGAAAAGTGATAAATAAAGCACTAAGTGAATATACAATTACAGGCTAAAGACTAACAAGCCCTGACAGGAGCAAAAGAATAAAACTACCTTTTTTTTTTTTTTTTTTAATATGAAGAAACAAACTGCCATTGTGCAGAAATGGAGAAGTGAGAATCCAAGCTGATTGAGGTAACCCAGTGTTTAAGAAGTCTGGGACTCGGCAGCTGAGTAAAAAAAATGATAGGATTTGGGCTTTAAGCAAGAGTCCAAATGAAACTAAAATGAAGTGAATATGTCCAGGGGAAATTTGAACAACTGGAGATGTAAGTGTGAATTATGTAGATGAGATAAAAAATGAAATATAATGTCTTTGGTTGGTCTTCCAACAAAGACAAGAAACATGTAAGTATGGATTGTAAACTGTGAAGTACAATGTTGAAGTGAACAAAGTGAAAATTTGTTCTCAGGGCTTCATGCCCAATTCCATGATGCTACTTGGGATCATGGGATCCTGCCTGGAGCTGGCATTTGAAATACTGTGCTCGAAATATTGTATTTGAAATACCAAATATCTTGGCACACCTAAATGAGTATATAATTTTTTAGTCATAATTTAACATTAATTGCACAAATTTTAAAAAAGGAATAGTAAAATGTACTCTGCCTTTAGCTAACATGCTCAAGGTCCTCTGCTATGACTAGAAGTCATGACCAGTGCCACTTTTTGAACACAGTCATGTGTGTATGAATCAGAGTTGGAGTTCACTTCACATATTGCCATCCAAATGAGGCGTACTTCTGTGTGCAAAAGCAGGTTTCATGGCTATAGTTTTATTATGGCTATTTCTTACAAATTTTAATTTTGGAAATAGCTTTTAAAACCATTTCAATAACCATTAACTCTCAGTGCAGTACTTAAATTAGAAAGTTTCAAAAAACACTCTGTCCAATGAAGAGCTTTCTATGGTCTTGGAATGTGTGTGTTTCTAATCATCCAATGATATTGCATTGCCTACATTGTGTGGCAAGTGGGTCATTAATAAAAAAAATAAATGAAGCCACAAAGGGACCTCTTTGACACACCCATGTTAATTATCCTCCCATGTGAGTATTTATTTGCATAAATACTTTGAAATTTTTCATATGACTTGCAAGTACTATGTTACTATATTTGATCATGTCTTTGAAGCTTTTCATTAAAGATATTATCATTCCTAATCATTTTGCCATTCTCAGAATAGAAATTTCTTGCAACTTAACCTTGCTTATGCTAAAAAAAAACATCTAAAAATGCACTTTTATGATTCTCTGTTGACAAAGTTAGCAGTTTTTGCAAATACTCTTGAAGGAAAATGAGAATCAAATTGGCTTTAATTATCAGGGATTGCTTGAGATAATTTCTTTGAAGAGTGGTTGTATTCAAATAACTTGGAAAATGAGGGAGTTTTACATGAGGAAATGAAGAAGCATAATAAATAGTAGATGCTGTCAGCAGAATGGTATAGATATTACAGACTAAAAAAGTACCACATGTTATACAGACTGGAAAACAGGTCGCAGTGTTGTCAATTCCATCAGCAAAATGAACAGAAACCCTAGACATTTTCTACCTTGTAATCTTCAGTTTTTAAAGAAATCCCTATAGGTTTTCAGGGTTAAATCTTTTGGCAGAAACAGATTGTAAATATACCTCAGCCACTAGAGAATAGCCATTCTGTAAGGAATGTATACTTTGCTGCTCAGAAGGAGACCCATAGTAATTTTCCATGCAACCAGCCTCCATATAATGACAGACAGCCACATGCACTGATGTTACATACAACTACAGGTACTTACTTTTCTGGCTTCTAATGTGAAGCTATCACACAGTAAGGGATGCAGAAGGGTGAAAAAATGAACATGTACTTCAGTGACCAGAAAAAATAATATTTCCCAAGGAGCAGAAGAAATGTGAGATCTTGCCTTCCTAAAGCCCTCAAATTTTTGCCAAGATTATAGGCAGAATTAGTAGATAAAAGAGAATATACTAGATAATAAAAGACATCCTCCCTATAGTTTTCTTTTGCCTGGAGGATGAATTGCTCCAGTGGATGGCCTCTTTGCCTTTCATGATGAGGTCAAGAAACTTGCTGTCACTACCACTGTTATGATTAATGATCTGACTGGTAGTGACAGTAATCAAACTGTAGTCTCTGGAGTACAGCTTGATTGTGCTTGTCTCCCAGTGGCTTGAGTCACTACACTGGCAGGGGATCTATCTGCTTCTGCTACAGGCATCTTCTTGTGTCCTTCTTGAAGCAACTTTTCATGAAAGTACAAACAAAACCGGAATGAGTCATGACTATAAAGAAGAATAAAACACTAAATTCTTTTTTTAAAACCAAATTATAAAAACCTTTGTAACAATTGGAAAAATACTGCATAATGAATAATTAAACTATTAATAATATAATCCTTTTAAAAGCATATAAGTACTAGTTCAGAAGATGAAGCATATAACAAATTTTAGTATAACGAAAGTCGTATAAGGGAAGAAGCTAAGTTTCCTTCTGCCTTTCTCTCTTCTCCTTTTTTGTAACAGATTTTAAGCACATTCATTTTTGTTATATTTTAATACATATTGATTAGTTAAGCATCTAAAAATGCCTGTATATAAAGATTAGTAGGTAAAAGTTTAATATAAAAAATATTACATTGGCTAAACAATGGTAAGGATTACAGGGTTAGCTTTTGAAACTGGGATGATGGCAAAGTACACTGAAAACCAGAAGGTAAAGACAGAATGCAGAAAAAGAGATGACAGTTGAAAAGAAAGAGACTGATAATAAGGTTATACAAAAATAACAATGGAAAAGTCTATTAAACCCGCTATATTATCAGAAAAAAAAAATCTACTTCCATCTAGATAAATGCTCTCTAAATTAATTCTGTGAATCACACAGAAGATACAGTACTAGAAATAGAAAGTACTTATAATATTCTTGTATCTATTTAACAACTCAAATCCTATTTTCTGTTTCTCCTTCTTCAAAGTTATCTCTCCAGGCCTGCTCCATGGCAGGAGTTTTAACACATGATGCTACCATGAGGGAGAATAAACTGTGACAAAACTATGAACATTACCATTGACAAGTCAAAAGGGAGCACATGTGGAAAATGATACTGTATTTGTGGACAGAACAAGTGGAAGATCACTGCAGGCAGTCTAAGGGACTGCAGGCTTCCCAGGCTGTCCAGGAATGACTTTCAGTTTTGTTTTGCGTGGCACGACTTTTTTTCTTTAATACACACAGATGCAAGTCTCGGCAAGTGAACATCTCAGTTGTATCAGGAGGTAGCCCAGCTAATTTGTAGGGAGGATTTGAGTGAGCTGGATTAGGTAGGACTATGGATTTCGGAAAGATAGCTATCTTGCCTTGTTCTAACATACTGGGCTTTAGGATAGATGCTGATATGTAAATGTGTTCTCTGTGTAAAAGAAACCTCAGTGTGAATAAGTCTTTAAACTATGTAATTCCTACTTGAGAGAGCTGTGACTCTGATCCCCTGCCTTGAAAGAACCAATTAGCTGCTTGCTATTGCATTTAGCATACTTTATTTATTTATTTATAATGATAAATAAAATAATAATATAAGAAAAACAGTTCTTACCAGGGCCAAAAGGTATGATATCCAAATCTCTAGGTGTGACATTGTCCTCCAAAGGCAGTAAAGGTCCAAAGGTCCAATAACTAGTCTAGGACAAAAAAAAAATATCTACAAACAACAAAGGCTTTGATAGAAACATAGAATGGTGTGGATTGGAAAAGACCTTAAAAACCATCTAGTTCCAACCCCCCTGCAATGAGCTGGGACACCTTCCACTAGATCAGGTTGCTCAAAGCCTCACCCAATCTGGCCTTGATCACTTCTCTGGGCAACCTGTTCCAGTGTCTGACCACCCTCATAGTAAAGAAATTCTCAGTAAAAAAATTTATTCCTCATATGTAATCTAAACCTACCCTCTTTTAGTTTAAAGCCATTACCCCTTTCTATCACTACCTGCCCTCATAAAAAGTCCTTTTCCAGCCTTTCTGCAGGCCTCCTTCAGGTACTGGAAGGCTACTATGAGACCTCCCCAGAGCCTTCTCTCTTCCAGGATGAACAGTCCCTACTCTCTCAGCCTGTCCTCATAGGAGAGGTGCTTCAGCCCTCTGATCATCCTCATGGACCTCCTCTGGACTCACTACAGTAGGTCCATGTCCTTCTTATGCTGGGGCCCCAGAACTGGACACAGTACTCCAGGCAGGGTTCTCATGAGAGCAATCTTACTACCATGAAGAAAAAACTGTGAGATAGATTTGAGTTTAATTTTAAGCTCTTATATTGCAATTCCGAAAATAATTTAGTTCCCTCTCATAGTGTTTTAATTGAACGATCATCTACCAGATAGACATTGACTACTTTGTCATAGAAGGAAAGAATGTATGTTTCACTTTAAATTAATCTTATCAGTAAAACATTCATGGAAAAGAGCTGAACCACATTTATTTGCTGCTAAGCACTAGCTCAAAGAACTACATTTAAATCTTATTAGAATATGACCTTCCAATCTATTACTCTGTTGCTTAGCCCTTTTTGGGATGGAGGACAGAATGGTTGCTTTGTCTTGTTCTTAACTTTAACTGTATTTAAGGCATGCAGAAGATGTTTCAAGTCAAATAATTAGTTTGGCTAGATAAAATGTGGATGGGGATGTGGAGAGGAGTGAAGGCAAGAGAAATAAAAAACTTTAATATGGATATGAAAATAGCCTTCATAAAACAAGGATAAACAATGTTGCGGTCTAATTTACCCCCACATAAAATGCAAAATAGAACTCCTTGTGTAATAAAACATTAGTCTATTTATTGCCAACATAATCTTAACTAATCTTTTCTTACATTATTTCTATAGTTACAGTAATTCATCTGCATGGAATTTGACTGAATAAGGTTAGCCTTGCAACTGAAACGACGTCGATTTTTCACTGCCTTCTATTCACAAAATCCTTCATTAGTATTTGCATATGTTCTTAAGTCAGTCCCAGGCAGGATCAGCCTCTAGTCTCCTCAGAATGTCAGCAGCCCAAAACAGCTTTCTTCTGAACATCCCCTTCCTTTGTAATACATAATAAAATCTTCTGGGGCTCTGTAATTATCCAAAATGAGCTTTACTGTTGCAAATTACTTCAGCACCCCTATGATTTATCTGTCATAAACACCCTTTATAATATTTATATTCCTATTAGAACCTCCACTAATAATGAACTGACAATACATAAATATTTACATCATAGTACATGGACAAATGTTTGATACCCTTATATTATTTACATTTCTTGTTCTCCTTATCATGTTTGGAAAAAAACCTAAACCTTGGCAATTTGCCGTGTTCACAAATATACCTTTGTAAATGGCTCAGAACATTAACAGAGCTTCACATTTACCACACTTTTCTTTAAAAGAATGTCATTCCTTCATACTTATGCAGTCTGGGTTATTGCTTCTTCACATTATGCATCATTACTCTGAGTAGGTGTCTTATCAGCAGCTCCAGTTGTTGTGGAGACGATTGGAATTAAGTACTGGAAGCTTTTTATTTATCTTATATGCTTTATTCCTACAAGATTTTCAGCATATAAACTTCTTTGTTCAGCTCAGAATTGGATACATTGCCAGGCATTGTAAAATTTACATTTCTTTTTTTTGTATTTATTCCTAAATTGGATTGAAAACAAAGTATAGATTCAATTAAAGCTCTGCTTAACAATAGATATTTTTTCCATGCAGTGGAATTTTTGATCAGTTGTGAGGATTTTGAAAAGGCCTAATAGGTGACATTCACCACTAAGCTTCAAGTAGAGCTGCAATATACTTACCTGTGCTAAGTGTCTGACTGACAACATTCGCACAAAGGAAACCGTAATAATGCTGTTGAAATACAGACTTAGCCAACAAAAGCCATGGAATTTAAAGTGAAGTTTACTTTAAACTGCATGTGATATGTAATAACTTACAAGTTCAAAGGATAAATGTTAAGGTTTAGATAAGCAAATGGCAAGAAAGGGAAGACAGTGCCGGTAGGAAGGAAGGAAGAAAGGAAGGGAGGGAGGGAAGGATACTTAGGATCTACCATTCTTCACCAGATCTATTTTGCATAACAAGGACTTACAAAGTCTGTGAGCACAGAACTGAAAATAAATGTCAATGTTTCTATCAAGGCTGATTCTACACTTCTTATAATGTAGATAACAGAAGAGTGAAAAACAAAAAAAAATCCAACCAAACTTAGTGGTCAGATGCATGCATTGTTTGTAAAAAAAATTAAATATCCATTAAAAGCTGTTCAATAAATGATCCCATTCTAAAGATTGACTGAGGCTTTTTTTTTCTTCTTTTCCTCAATATTTGTCAGAGGATATCTGTAGTTCAAACACAAATTTGTTGTTGCCCAATGAAACTGAAGATACTTGTTGTTTGAAGTAATTCCCAACAATATTGTACTTATTCTAGAGGTGATAACGTATGAGAAAAAACATAGACACTTTCCAGTCCCCCTTGAACAACAGACCAATAATTATAGCTTTCAGGACAGCTCTCAGGAACATCTACAATGCAGGTACAACGTACTTCATTTGTAACATGTTTACATGCCAACTACCTAGTGGATCTGCTTTGAAGAGTTGAGCAACAGGATCTCCCTGTTTGGGAGAAGACTGAGAGTGGAAGTAGATCAGTCAAGATTCCTTGCTGGAGACAGGGAGAGAGAATATGAAAGAGGTTACCCAACCAAGTATTACTACAAGTAGGTTAATTTCTAGGTACACTGAACTGTGCTGCTGCACCTGTCTTAGAAAATGTACCTGCAGATGACTCAGCTTCCTACAAAAGGTATTCCAATTGCTGAACAATTTACATGCTAAAATGGAAAATAATGGGAAAAAAAGAGAAAGATGCTGAAGTAAAATCTTCCGCAAAAAGGAGTGAGTTAACAGAAATCCATTATAACAAAGTGCTTTCTGTTGCATGGAAAAAGTGTAAGATAATTTTTAAAGTATCAAGTGTTTTTCTGGTTTGTAACAACTGCCTGATACTATCTTTTCAGCTGGGTTATATTAAGAGTTGGTGCAGATGTTACAGTGAAAAGGAACATTATCATGCTCCTCTATCAAATGAACAGACTGTTCAACAGAAACAGCCCCACCTAAGAGCAGGTCAGTGTCCAGAACACCAGGCTGCACAGACACTACTGCAAGACTGAGGGATAGGATATCTTTTCTCTTTCACTATCTCCATGTAAATTTCATGTATTTTACTCTCTCATCTGTGCTTTAACAAAAAATTAATGTGCCAGAGGGATGGGATGCCATCCAGAGGGACTTGGACAGGCTGGACAAGTGGGCCCAGGTGAACCTCATGAGGTTCAACAAGGCCAAGCACAGGGTCCTGCACCTGGGTCAGAACAATCTTCATTATTGATACAGGCTAGGAGATGATGTGCTGGAAAGCAGCCCTGAGGAAAAGGACTTTAGGGTAGTAGTGTATGGAAAGCTGGACATGAGCTGGCAATGTGCGCTTGCAGCCCAGAAGGCCAACTGCATGCTGGGCTGCATCAAAAAAAGTGTGGCCAGCAGACTGAGAGAGGTGACTCTGCCTCTCTACTCTGCTCTGGTGAGACCTCAGCTGGAATACTGCATTCGGTTTATGGGCCCTCAACACAAGAAGGGTGTGTACCTGTTGGAGCATGTCCAGAGGAGGGCCACAAAAATGATAAAAGGGCTGGAGCACCTCTCCTATGAAGATAGGCTGAGAAAGTTGGGGCTGTTCAGCCTGGAGAAGAGAAGGCTCCCGTGGGACCTTATAGTGGCCTTCCAGTACCTGAAAGTTGCCTATAAGAAAGCTGAGGAAGGATTGTTCACAAGGACATGTAGAAACAGGACAAGGGGTGTGGTGGGTTGACCCTGTGTGGATGCCAGATGCTCACCAAAGCCCACTATATTACCCCACTCCTCAGCAAGATGGGGAGGGGAAAAAATAACCAAACTCGTGGGTTGAGACAAAGGCAGTTTAATAGAAGCAAAGCAAAGCTGTGCATGCAGAAGCAAAAGAACAAAATATTTATTCTCTACTTCCCATCAGCAGGCCATGTTTGGCCCCTTCCTGGGAAGCAGGGTTTTCATACGCGTTGCAGTTCCCACAGGACAAAATGGAAGTAACGAAGGCCCCCCCTTCCCCCTCCGTTCTCCTTGCTTTTTTTTCTGAGCAGACATCATAAGGTATGGAATATCCCTTTGGTCCGTTTGTGTCAGCTGTCCTGGCTGTGTGCCCTCCAAAGACCTTCCCCACCCCCAGCCTACTGGGGGAAATGTTGGAGAGACAGCCTTGGTGCTGTACTAGCACTGCTCACCAGTAACCAAAACACTGGGGTGTTATCAACACCCCTCGAGCCACCAATACAAAACACAGCACTCTGAGGGCTGCCACGGGGAAAATCAACTCCATCCCAGTCAGACCCAATACAAGGGGTAATGTTTTTAAACTAGAAAAGGGTAGATTTAAGTTGGATATTAGGAAAAAGTTCTTCAATATGAGGATGGTAGATCATTGGAATAGGTTGCCCAGAGAGGCAGTGGAGGCCCTATCCCTGGAGATATTCAAGGTCAGGCTTGATGGGGTTCTGAGCAACCTGCTCTAGTAAAGATATCCCTGCTTACTGCAGGGTAGCTGGACTAGATGACCTTTGAAGATCCCTTCCAACCCAATACATTCTATGATTCTATGCAATTAAGATTAACTGATATGTGTGAAATAAGGAGTAAATCTAACTTTACTACAGTTTTTCAGTCCAGAAAAACCTCAGAAGTATTACACCGCACAACGATAACATGACTTGGGAAATTAATTTTCACTTAGCTACAATACAAACAAAACCTAATGCAGCTCCAAAAACCAGAAATAACTTCTAAACAAGCACAAAATGTCTAATGTTATTTAGAGTATTTTAGATCATTAAAATATGTAGATGCTGCTTCTGTAACTATTAGTGCATCACTTTTACAGTACTAACTTAATTTCTCTAAAATATTCAGGGTTTTTGCCTCTTTCCCAAAAACTCTCCTGCTTTCATCCATCTATTCTTCTATATTTAGTATAATTCCAAATGTAGAAAAATAAATTTACAGAAGACTAACAGGTATCACATTTTTTATGTTTCATGTTCCATTCAGACACCTTGTCTTTTTAGCAAGTATCTTTTCAGGTAGGTATTGCAGAAGTACCTAAACAATCAAGGTCTAGGAAACAGATAAAAATATGAAATGCAATATTAGATTAGACTCACAGATCATCTAGTCCTATATCTTTTCTTCTGCAATGGGTTACACCAAAGTAAAAAACTCACACAGTAGACGGACGTCATATAATCTACTCCACCTATATCTCCTTGAATTTCAAATAGGTATAGATTGTTTTAAACTCTGAACAAGGTGAATATAGTGGCTACCAATCTCATATGTATACACAAAAACAAACCAAAAAATCCACCATTTTTTTCTATGATGGGGCTTTTCATTGATCAAATGGAGTGAGAAAAGATATTGGATTACATTATAGATAAATCAGATGCCAAATGTAATTTCTGAAATGGAGAATATTTTTAGATTGCATGACAGAAATAAAAAAATATGGCTCTAAAATGGGTAATCTTCTATTTCACTGAATGTGCTCCCTGACTAAGACCTTATATGCCAAGTTTCAGCTTGAAGCAAATTGTTATAGCCGAGCTATTACCTTCTAAAAATAGGGGGTTGTAATGGAAACATTAAGAAACCCACTATTGGCACAACCAAGATCCAGGGGAGGATGAAACAACACTCCTTTATTTTTCCTTCTTTACCTCATCACATTAGTGCAGTTTGTGGCATTGAACTGTGTCTATGCCAAATGTGTTTTGTTCAGCTAATTTCCTTCTAAACAGCAGCTTATGATGCTGATATTTAATCTTTCTCTCCATCTTTCTCTTGTTTTTAAAGAAACTTAATAGCAGCCAAATACTTCAGGTCAGGCACTTGCCATTTGTGACTCAGTACTTAAAAAAGGTGCTACTACCCAGAGGGGAGAACAGACAGACTGGAGGATTGCAAGAGTGATCTGAAATTAAAATGCTTTGCAGAAGGAGGTTTTTGCATTTTCACTTGAACCCTTTTGAGAAACAAAATAGTAGAGTGAATATTTTGTAACAAAATGTGCAGCAGTGATTTACTTTTCTGTCATGAGCTGTGCATTCTCTTTATTTTATTGCAGTGTATAAGATTCCTCATCCTCTGCTATTTATTTTACATTCAGCACTGGAAAACCAAAGAAGCACTGACTCATGAGTCAGCAGGTGGATGCACCTCTTCAGAGGCATCCCATGCTTTTTTGCCAAACCATTTAGCACATCTGTAGCCTTTACTAAATCATTTTAAAAAGTAATATTGGTAATAAGAGTCAGAGAGCCTTGAAAGGTATGTGTGGCATGTGTTCTGCAAACAGGCTCTCAATAAAAATCCCCAGAGCTAGGAACAACAGTAAAAATCATCTCAAAGGAGCAGTAGAGAGTGGAGAAAATGGATCTTGGTATAGAGGACATGCTATTTATGGAGGTCAATCTGCATCAGTGACATAACATTTCAGGGCTATTCAGCTATAAACACATTCTCAAGAGTCATGCAGGGTTTTAAGGAAGAGATCAAAAGATGAGCACACAAAATGAGTGTGTATGAGTGCTTCTATCCCAAACCCTAACAGATTGCTTTTCTACTCTGCCCACTGTGGGGTGCATTGCAATCAGGGCAAAGGCAAACTGGAAAACAGGCTTTAACACTTCAGAAGAACTAACCAAATCAGTACACTCAAGTCCCAGAAAATGCATTTGCAATGCAGGAATTTTCAGAAGTGTCAAGGAGATTTGGAAGCTGGTTAGTGCCCATGCTCCTGAGTCACCTGGACAGTCCAAAAGTGACTCCCAGTACTCCTACTGGTCAGAGTCCTATTTCTGCAAACATTTAACTGCACAGGGATACCTGTCTGGATACAGATGACTTGTTAAAACAAAGTTAAAGTCTCATGTAATGTGTATGGCACAGGAGGTTTGCCCTTACACACAAACCTGCAGAACTATATAATTCAGAACTGCTTAGATCAAGAGGCAACTTCTTAGAGTATTTTGCTTGCTTGTGGGGACAAGAGATTAGATTTTCAGAGTTTAAATGCCTAAACTCTATTTGAATCCCATTTCTAAATCTATCTCAATCCCTTTGGTAACACTTTGGTTATTTGACAAGCAGAGTAATCACTTGTCATGCCAGACTCTCCTGTGTGTTTTTCAGAAATCTCATTGGCTTATGAAACAGCATTTTCTGGAGATTTTCTAGCTTCTAAGAGTGCTATTCTCCAACTGCTACCATAATATGTTTCCAATCATCTGGTCATCTCAGTAAAACTGCCTCATTTGCTTGCCCAGGAGCAGAATGCCACACAGACACAGACCAGAAACAGCATGGGACAGTTGTAAAACTCCTTTTTTTCATTCATACAGTTTAGACAATATGTGGCACAGTCCCAAAAAAATGTTTCCATTTCTGTTCGATCTCAAGAATATGAATGTTTATCTGCCTCCAGACTCTTTCTTGGTTTAGTCCCTGTTGGCACCAGGAAGTTCCAGAAAATCTGATAAAATAACTTCCTGTATGTGACATGGAATTTAGGCAAAGTTTATAAAAATATTTATTATTTCCTATTTGAGGAATACTGTCTAGAGCTTGAAATACTGCAACTATTGTCCTGGATACTGGATTTCAGTAAATATATAGTCCTCCATGTTTCAAAAAGTTTATATTCTACAGAAAAAGCCATATGACTTTCTACAGTTTCAAGTGTTGAAATAAACTTTGATTTCCTTAGCATTTTAAGGGAACTTTGTATAGGGCTGCAACTTACCTACTAGTCCTGTGAGCTCCAAAAAGCAAAGCAGGTGTAATGAATATGTATTTTGAATGGTTGAACACTGAAATATCAGATCTGCTTCATGAGCTGGAATGTGATGAGTATGAGATAAGAGACATGGGGTCCACAAAATAATGTTGAAGATAAAATGTTGCAAAAAAAAATAGAAAATATGTTTTGATAATAATAGATAGCAATTGATAGGCATTTCCTTAGGAGGTATGGGTAGGTAAAATTAAAAAAGGTAAAACAAAAACCATTTGGTATATACATTCTCAGACAGACCAGAGCTACCTGCTAGGTATGCATAAGAGAGCACTGCAGCTTTATGGGGCACAAACATTCACCTAAGATGCCATGTTAACATAGAGGACAGTGCCCCTAGTTAGTGCAGACAGAATTCATGTCATGTCCTTTTTCTCCTTGCTTCTACTCATGTGGCGGTGGCCAAGAAGATATAGAAGAGCTCAATTTGTGTGCTGTTGTTGTTCAAGATCACAATGAAAGAGTTCACTTCCTGGCAACTGATTCTGCTCTGCAAGTACAACAGTAAAAAAAAAAAAAAATTAAGGCAAGAAAGAAATGCTCTGAAGAGGATCCTGGAGTAATACAATCATGAGAAAAATAAAAGACCTTTGAGACAAGAATTTCCTTTTGTTGGTTTGAAGATGAAACAGTGTTATTGTAAACATTTCACTTGGAACAGGGAAGAGATGACAAACTCAAAAAAATCTCAGCCTTACCTGCAGCTGAACAGTCAGTATTAGCAGTGATTTTACTTTACAGGACTGTAATGCCTGTGTTAGACATGATCAGCCATATTTTGTTATTTCAGGTCCTCAGATTGTCGCACTAAGTGGCTACCACTCCTCACTACATCCTGCCTCTTTAATACTGGCTTTGGCTTTTAGACATCATCAATGTCTCTTCAGAACCTTGCAGCTTGTACCACTTTTATACCTCTTCAAACTGAGTGCTCCACATGCAAAAAATACCCCCAGACTGTCCTGACAAAACGTTTTTTTTTTTTATTATTATTTTTATTTTTTTTTTCCCACTGTCATGATCTATATGGAAAAGATATCAGGCAACTACAATCATCTCAGTGTCACTAAGTATATGTGGTGGGTTGACCCTGGCTGGGTGCCAGATGCCAACCAAAGGCCACTCTATCACTCCCCTTCCTCAACTGGGCAGGGGAGAGAAAATATAATGAAAGTCTCATGGATCGAGGTAAGGACAGAGGGAGATCACTCACCAGTTACCAGCACGGGCAAAACAGACTCAACTTTGGGGAAGAAAACAAAAAAAAAAAGAATTTTAATTTATTACCAATCAGACAAGAGGATAATGAGAAATAAAACCAAATTTTGGAACATCATCCCCCACCCCTCCCTTCTTCCTGGGCTTAACTTCTCTCCTAATTTCCACCACCTCCCCCCAGCGGCACAGAGGGACAGGGAATAGGGGTTGGGGTCAGTTCATCGCATGTTGTTTCTGCTGCTTCTTCCTCCTCGGGGGGAGGACTCCTCACACTCTTCTGAAGCACCAGCATGTGGTCCCTCTCAGAGAAGTCCTCTACAAACCTCTCCAACGTGAGTCCTTCCCATGAACAACAGTTCCTCACAAACTGCTTTAGCATGGGTCCATTCCACGGGGTGCAGTCCTTCAGGAACAGACTGCTCCAGCGCAGGTCCCCCATGGGGTCACAAGTCCTACCAGCAAACCTGCTCTGGCCTGGGCTCCTCTCTCCATGGGGCCACAGGTCCTCCCAGGAACTTGCTCCAGTGTGGGATTCCAATGGGGTCCCAGCCTCCTTCAGGCATCTACCTGCTCTGGCATGGGGTTCTCCACGGGCTACAGGTGGACATCTGCTCCACCATGGACCTCCATGTGCTGCAGGAGGACAGCCTGCCTCACCATGGTCTTCAACACAAGTTGCAGGGGGATCTCTGCTCTGGCACCTGATTGTCTCAGCCTTGGCCAGCAACAGATCCATCTTGGAGCTGGCTAGCATTGCTTCTGTCTGACATAGGGGAAGTTTCTGGCAGCTTCTTACAGAAGTCAGCCCTATGCCCCCCTGCTACCAAAACCTTGCCATGCAAACCCAACACAGTATATTAGCTGCCTTCAGTGAATCCTGAAGCATGATGGATCTCTTAAGTCTATTTGTGAACTGATTCTAGTGCACACAGCAGTAGCCCAAGTACAAAATGAGTGTGCATCCCATTTGACAGGTAACCAACCACTTCAGGAACAATAGGTGCTGCCTTTCACTTTCCAGACAGTTGGTTGATTTGATCAGATGAAGTTTTCAAGAAGTGACTTCAGATCACAAGTACCATTGAATACCTATTAAACCTCTGTTTCTATTCCATTTAGACATTTTTGAAAGCCCCAACCCTCTGAGATAAGTTCATATAGAAAGCTCATTCATCTGATTGTGACTTAATGTGTCTAAACAGAGTGCCTAGGAGTCGCTGAGCTTCATATTCTGGATTCAGATACTACCTTGTGTTGGAAGTGCATCATATCCCTATAGTACCTACATTTCTGATAGAGAGTTGCATGGACACTTATGTAGGTACATATAAGTTGTCATATGTATGTAAACAAACACTGATCTTGTTGAGTGACGCAGAGCCCTGGGTCTCCCTTACACTCAGGAAGACTTCTTATCAATCCCCTGAGGGAATAATTTGATAGTGTATTGAATCTAATGAATCAATTGGGCAAAAAAGAGAAAAGACATTATTGATTTTTGGCTTAGTGGTTCACACTCGCACCTGGGATCCAGGAAATAAAATTCTTTGGTGGGTTGTGGGTTTTGGAGTTGGTGGTTTGGGATGGTTTTTTTGCATATGCAGTTTTTTATTTAAAAAGATGATAGCTTGGAGAGGGAATAATGAAATTACTCATTCCCCCAGACTGTTATTTTGTGGGTTTTTATTGGTGTTTTTTGTTTGTTTGTTTGGGGGGTTTTTTGTTTGTTTTTGTTTTGCTGTTGTTGTTGTGTTGGGTTTGGTTTTGGTTTTGGTTTTTTTTGTGGGCTGTAGGAAGCCTGGCTGGATTTATATTTTTGCTCTAAGCTATGCCACTGGGACTTGAAGATAATGCTCAGCCCTGTCCCAGTGACTGCTGTATTGGATATCCATAGGTGTCAAGGAAGTCTTTGCTTGCCTCCCAGGAGAAAGAGATGGCCATAAGTACTTAATTCTAGAAAGTTCATAGCTGACAATCTGGTATCAGGGGGATTTCCAGTGGGAAATCACTGCCTTGTTGTGTTCTAGAATATGATGTCTGACCACATTTGACCCTCAGGATTTAGGCCCTGTCTCTGTTTTCAGCTTCTCAAAGCAACTAGCCTGCTCAAGCGGCTGACTCCTGCTTATCTATTTTTTTAAGAATATCTCTTGTCTTGTAATTGTAGACAGAAAATATTTGTTGATTTGCAGGAATGGGAAGGATGCAGTTTATTTTTTTAAATAGTCTATTGAAATTGTGGGCTTATGGCTCCGTACTTGCCTATCATAAACATCTGTCTGCTTTTCAGAACAAATACAGAGAATTTCTAAAGAGCTCCCATTTCTTTTACTTTTGATTGACAATTTTACCCTCAATGCACAAGACCATATTTCAGTGTATCAGGGAATTGTATTTAAACACTTGGCAGAGCTCAATGATCTGTTGCAGAAGAGAGTCCTAACATCTCCCAAGAGCACACTGAGGCTAGCATGGCCAATTCCCTCATTTTGAGTTTAAAGAACAAACAGGTAGAACAACTGTAACATTTCTACCACAAAGATAAGCTAAAAAGAAAATCCAGTTAAAATGACAACACAGTGTTTAATCTCAATATAATAGAGACATAGGCAGTATTTCAAGATTGACATTGACTAGCCAAAAAGTGGATTTCTCTGGGTAGCAAACCTTTAGCATGTGTCTCCCCTGCAACCAAACTCAACAGTCATAGAATCATAGAATGGTATGGGTTGGAAGGGACCTTAGAGATTATCTAGTTCCAACCTCCGTGCCATGAACAGGAACACCTTCCACTAGACCAAGTTGCTCAAAGCCTCATCCAACCTGGCCTTCAACACTTCCAAGGAGGGGTCATGCACTTCCAGGGAGAATGACATTATGATCACCAGGCAACACTTCTTTTGCTAATACATTCACATTCAAGTTCAAAACTGAATCTTTTGATGTCTTTGATCAAAATACCAAAAAAACCCAAACAAAAAACAGTTGCTACTGTTATTTCCATTAGTGTTAATAGTATTATTCTATATATTATTACTCTAATTTGCAGAGGTTAAAGAAAAATATATAATCAAGATAACAAGCATCTAATTCAGTAAGGAAATTTATCTCATTAGAACTGCATTTAAAGATTTAGTGAAGCTATTAGTGATTATTTCTCTGGCAACCATAAAAATATCTTTTTCTGTGAAAAAAATCAACCGAAGTTATGCAGTTTTAATTATCATCTCCTTCAGCATAAGAGCACCAAAGGATGGAAATGTAACACTAAATGTAATAAAAAAGCAACAATGTTCGGATAATATTGCAGAAGAAATCAAATATTGCAAAGCATGGAATTACACATCAGAAATCTCATATAAATTTAAATGAAAAGTTTTAATGGGAGGCCTTTTAATCTAATGAAAACATATGAATTTGCAAAGGACAATGTCTCTCATTTAAGCTATCAAATTTGATAAAATGCTCTCAGAAAGGTTTAGGTCTAATTGTACTTTCAAAAAAAATAACAGTTGACAGAGAAATGTAATAACCTTTTTGAAGAGAGCCAAGAGAAAAAATTAATTAAACCAAGATGCTAAAGCGGAAAAAAAATTATGCTGATATGTGCCTTGTTTACCAGAGTAGAAACACATTCAGCAAACTAGATATTGAAACATCAAACTTGTTTTATCAATATGGTTGCACCAGTATAGTATATGTTCAAATGACTACTTCTTGACATATCCTTTCTTTGTGACTTGTCAAGTTTTACTATCTACAATTAATCCAACACATGCTATAAGCCAATGTAACACTAAAAAATGACTGCCCTCTGATACATATCTTTCAGTGATAAATATTCATATTAGTTAATTAATTTATTAGACCCTGTTTGGTAAATGACTTGACATTATTTCTCCTGTTAATAATAATAAATGAAATACTTTATGTTTGCATAGTTCTATATATTTGGATCCTAGCATTATTTCTTTAGGCTTTCTGGCAAAATTAAAAACCTGTCTCTAATTTATTGCTCTTTTCTAAGTATGTTTTAATAAAATGCAATAAGTGATAATGTCTGATGATACTATAATACTGTTCATCATGTTTCTTTAATACATTTGTGTTATTTGGTTTGTTTATAATGAATAAAAAGTAGAGAAGTGGAGTGAATAGTTCTGTATGTGCATTGCAATGATTGTGTGAATGCTTCCTTTACCCTCAAAAAATGTGAAATTATAATTTTCCGTAGATAAAAGGAAAACAGTGCTCCCTTTTAGCATTATGATATACTAGTTGACTTGAGATTTTAGCACATATTTTAATACTAGCCACGGTATTTCCTAATATGATTAAATGTATGTTGT
This sequence comes from Antrostomus carolinensis, assembly GCF_000700745.2. Classification (NCBI taxonomy): domain Eukaryota; kingdom Metazoa; phylum Chordata; class Aves; order Caprimulgiformes; family Caprimulgidae; genus Antrostomus; species Antrostomus carolinensis. The sequence continues at coordinate 89,559 of NW_010314276.1, forward strand.
TCACTCCTAATCTGGTATTATCTTTAAAATGTGCAGGGAATTTTTGGTTTTATAACCAAATTTTAAGAAGCATAGGCAGTATCCACTTTTCTTTTCTAAACCATCTTAGAGTTAATTTTGACTTCAAGCAGACTTCTGATACAATTAGCTATATGATTTTTAAATATCAAAGAATATTCTAGACTTATTCTGTTTGAATTACATGCAGGTCTTGAAGAAAGTTTTAAAGGACTTAGCTTATTGGAAGTCATTATGCTTTTCATGGGCAGTCAGAACAAATGTTATTAAAATGAATATATCAGTGAGATTCAATTATTTATCACAGGTTTTGCTTATAATGATACCACTTTCCTTTTTTACATCCTGACAAAAATTTGTATGAAATAATAGTTATTCACAAGCCAGTATTATTTGACTTCAGCAAAAGAAAAGACTTTCCTTTGCCTCACAGATTACTTTTTTTCTTTTACTGTGCTTTCTAAAGAGGGATTCAGTTGTGTTGAAAGGGATTTTTCAGAATTAGATTTCCAGAAGGGGATGGTAGATGTGAGTAATTTGAAATTAACTCTTTCTTCCTAATGCCTACAGCTGAACACACTGAGCTCAAATCTGAAAAATGAATATTAACTTTAAGACTACAGGAAAAGCATAGTCCACGAGCTCTGAGTATTATATTATGAAAGAAGGTACGTAAGTAGGTTCCCAACGATGTGGTATCCAGCACTAAAGTAACTGGAAATGCTTCCCCTAATTCACTCTATAAATTACTTACTAAAAACAATTAATCAAAATTACTATATTTTTATAAGAAGTGTTCTTATCGGATTTTAGATACTTTTAAAAGCAAGATATATTTTATAAGGTCCATTTTCAAGTATGAAACATAATGCTTAAGTATGTGCTATAAGCTTCCATTGCATTCAATTACTCTAAATGATATTTTACTAAATGTCAAGAAGATTTCTTAGACAGTCCCATTTATCAGATCATGAAAGTAACCTATTCTTCTTAGCAATCAGAGCAGTTTGAACTCCAGAGTTCCAATCTGTACAGCTCAGATTTTTTGGGCTTTTAAAAATGCCAGAAAAGCTTTCAGACACATATGTAATTGTGTAAACAGAAGTTTGTACAATCATTATATGTAGGGATTGCATTCATCAAAAAAACCCCAAATTTGGGAAAAGTTGCATATTTTTACGTTCTGTCTCTTTTGTAGCAGCCTTCTAGTATTCCTTTCAGATACAAATTTCCACTCCTTACTGTTGTTCTCCTTTCTTTTCATCAAGATTGAGATCCTTAAGTTATTAATACACCTACTAATTGCCTCACACATGCACACATTCTTTGGTGAGGTGACATACTGTCTCACCAGTTCTGGTGCTGACCCTGACTATCCCAGCTCAGTCCAGCTTGGCTGACCTTACTGCTTTCTGTGGGGTACAACATCCTTTTCCATCCCAATGGTAATGTTCATGGAACATTTCAAAGCTTTTACACACACAAAATTCTGCATATCCTTGGATGACAGTTTGTTTAATTTGCCTGTACAACATTTGTTGTATTTCCTGTTCTTCAAAAGCAATATGACTGCGCAGCTGAGCTGAAAACTACCAGTTTATCTTATCTTCACTTCTATATTCTGCATCCATAGGACCACTCTGAGAGGGGGACAATACTCTTAACTCTTTCCCAGAAGAGATGGAGGGACAGCAGGTGATCTTGCAAGCTACCAGCAGGAGCAAGGGTCAGAATGCTTTTAAGAAGACCTGGAAATGGATGTGCTGCCAAGCTTAGGTGTGACAGAAATAAAGCAATATTGGGCAGTCTGTAGATTTTGTTATAAGTCAGAAACTGGTTTAAAAAGAAATCTTAAGGAAAGAATCTACCCTGTGAAGACAAGGGTGGAGGAGGAGATTTGCTTGCAATTTATATTTTAATTTGTCATATCTAACAGATCTGACTCTTGCTATTAGATAGCTCATACCACATTATGTCATGTCCTGTTTTTTAGCTGAAATAGAGCTGGTTTTTCTTTTTAGCAATTAGAAGAGTGATATTTTGGTTTGCAGTTTGGGCCAGTCACAACCTACAAGCCTCCTTATCCTTGCCCCCCCAATCCTCTCCCCTATCCCCTGGGGGTGGGGGGAAGTGGGTGAACGGCTGTGTTGGCTGCTAACCAAGGGCTAGCCAAGTGAAACTATCACAGTCATAATACAATCTAGCTTTACAGAAACAAAATTCTCTTAGTTCCATTAATTCTTCAGGAGGAGGGGTGAGTCCATGGTACATCAAATATTCAGGCAACTTAGGCTCTTTACACCAACCACAATTCCCCTGTCCTCTCCCATGCATATTTCCAGGTTTTTATAAACAAAACTTCTTCCATAGTCTTTTCTCATATAAATCTTCTCTGGGTAAAATGACCAGCGGAGGACACAGTAGAAATTGAACATGCTACGTATACCCTAAATACCATGCTATTAAATAAAAATTATAGAGGGCAAATACACACACACAGAGGAGACTGACAGCCAGGTGCTACGTAGGGTGGGTGACTCTATAGTCTAGCTGAGTTATTCTAAATCAGCATGGATGTGAGTCATTCACATTTAGCCCCAGAGCTAAAATTATGTCTATGACCACAATATACTTAGTAACATAGACTCAGTCATTAAATCTCAGAGATCAAGCAGGTGTCTTTTGGAGAATTAGACAACTACAGCTGAGCAGCCTAGCTTATTTTCTTACAAATAGTCAAATGTCATTAATTTAGTTTCAAGGGAGATTCCTGTTTTAACATTTCAAAAAATTCAATTTTCAACATTTCATTCTCAAAAATTAAACCGAATATTTGGCATCTCTTATGAACTACAAATTTATAAATGGATTTTGAAAATGCCATTTAAAGAAAAAATGCATTATATTTCAAAATGAAACTTTCCTTTGTTTCTGTTCATATTTATTTACTTTATCCTCTGAACATTATTCTGATATATGTCAAGATATAATGCACTATGTCAAGATACAATATACTATGACATATTACATTTTTTTATTCTGTTTTTCTGTTCTAAAATATTAGGATGTGTGACCTAGGATGGATGGAAACATCCCAACGGTCATCTAGATGACTGTCTTCTTTTCATGATGAGAAATGTCTAGATCCAAAGGCCATAGAAATGAACGGAAGTCTTGCAGCTCATGTTGCAATGTCTTGAATAAATCAGAGAAAAGTAGTGCTTCACAAAACCAACCTTAGCTCAAGGAAACTAATCGCCCAAGACTCCTGCTGTAGCTGATGGAGTGACAGAAGCATCTCTGCAAGCAATTCAGAACAGGATTCTATAATCCTCTGAAGAGTGATCCTGAATATAATTTTAGATTCTGCTTTACCCTCAGGAGGAACCTCTTTCTTATGTTGAACTTGAGGACATTAGCCACCAGAGACAAAGAGTAGTTTTTATGTTTACACCCTGAAGGTCAAACTGTTCCACCGTAACTTAGATGCAAACTAATCTAAAGTGTAAACTCAGATGTTGGTATCCGTAGCAGTTGTCTTTGACTTATTTTTACTTATAAAAGTTTATAACTTGAAATGTTAAGTATTGTTACTGTTTGGACTCCAGTCAGCAGTTATAAACAAATAAAACAATATTAATATATTAACATTTATTTTTATAGTAATATTTTATATATATACATATATATGCATACTTTGAATTTTGAAGGATAAAAGAATTTTTAACAAGTTTTTCTTGTGTTGCAAATAATTATTTTGTGACTTTTATTTTTTCCTTAATCAAAGTGATTTAAATAGGAATTTTGACTTCATCAAGGCAGGATTTACTCAAGTAGTTCTGCTTTTAAATAATTTTCACTTCTGTTTATTTCATACTCTACTTGAGACTAGGACATTTAATGAACATTGACAGCATTGCAACCATAACAACTACACCTCAGCAATCGTCATGAAAGAAACCCTAGTGTTGGAAATTAATTTCTTACAAGGTGACAACTCCATTTTCTTTTCACTTCAGCAGAGGAAAAACTTACTGCTTCGTTTTGGGTACATGTAACGGGTAATACCGTATATATTCTGTCACAATTGCATTCCCAATCCTCTCTGCCAATGACAAACCAAAAGGCAGTCAATATGGCAATTCTTATGAATCATTGAGGTTAGATGTGAAAAAAATCAGGTCATTCTCTAACCAGTCTTGCTATCAGTTGAACCAGCCTTGTTCCACAGAGTGCATTTTCTATAGCTAATGTCTCCAGCAATAGGGCTATCACAATTGGTCTTTGAGGTTATCCACAACTAGATATGACACATTTATTCATATTTAATCCACAGTTTCTTTTAGTTTAACTGCTTGTGGTCGGTTGATCTTGGCCAGCTGCCAGATGCCTACCTGACCACTCTCTTATTACCCTTCCTCAACAGGACGGGTGTGGTGGGTTGACCCTGGCTAGAGG
>NW_010314277.1:0-218 GCF_000700745.2 Antrostomus carolinensis
CTGGGAGCTGCTGGGGTGGGAAAGCACCTGCCTTTGCATTTTGCCCCACGGGTTTCGGTGCCGCGGGGTGCTGTGGCACGGGTGGCTTTGCAGGAGGGTGCCAGGGAAGCCAAAGGGCATCTGGGGGGGCTGAGCAGCCCGGGGCTGCCCTTTCACCCCAGCCCCTCTCCCTCGGGGTTGTGCTGACAGCCCCAGGCACCCGCTGGAGCGGAGGGAAC
>NW_010314277.1:396-3476 GCF_000700745.2 Antrostomus carolinensis
GAGGCCGGGAGGTGGCGACGCTCCCTCGGGGGACGAGGACAGCAGAGGCGGGAGAGGAGCAGGACCCATGCGAGACAGAGCCCCTAGGGTGGGGAAAGAGGTGGGGATGGAAGGAGAAAACCTGCCAGTATAAAAGCAATGTTAGCCCCTGGGGCATGTCTCAGAGCAGTAAATCCCCCACTTAAAGCCTTCTTTGCTGCATTCCAGTGCCTCGCTGGAGCAGAGCAGGAGGCAGCCAGAGGGGAGGAGAGGTAAGGGCAGCCCCTTGAAGCTGCTGCCTGCAGGGGAGTCCCCATCAGCCACAAGCCCATTGCTGCTCCTCGCCTGCTGTTCACACAAACACACATCCAGTACTTTATGGAGGTTGGGAACTGCTTGGTTCCCTTCTTGAAGGTGCATCCCTAGGCTTCTGTGAAGGGGATGTTCGTGTGCCTGATTTGGCCTAATTTTTACTCCACTGTTCAACCTCTCACCCCCCAAAAGACAAGACCTTCTTGGGAGAAACAAAGGTGCCACTGCAGGGCCCTAGAAAACTAAGGCTAGAGAGCAAAGCAGCACCATGGTGTCTCACGGACAGTCACTAGGTGATGAAGCAGCGGTCCCCAATGTCATACACTGGTGAGGGTGGTCTAGCACATGCCTGTGCAACCCCCTCAGGTCTGGATGGCATGAAAACTACCATGCAGACATATTTTATACCATTAATATTCACTGGAGTGGAGATGGGTTGGGAGGGTTTATTAAACCATCCTTCTCTGTCTCCTTACTCCTGCCCTAATTTAATCTTGGCAAGAGTGGCAGCCCTAAAAAATAAAGTAGTTTTTGCCGCTGAGCAAATACTTTCATCTTGCTTTGGCTGGATGACCCTCATGGGAAAAGATGATCTTGCACACACATGTTGCAGGTTTGGTCTTTCTTTGTGTCCCCTGTCACAGCTAGAGATGGGGCTGATGCACCCAAAATCCCCATGCTCGCAGCTCAGCTGTGTTTAACACCCCCCAGCCTCCCAGCAGCAGAGTTTCCCCAGTAGCAGGGGTAGCCCTACTGTAATCAAACGCATGGGAGTGCTCGCCTTCCCCTTAAAAAGCATCCTTTGGGTCATTAGAAGCAGCTTTTTTCTAAAATTAGAACTCCAGGAAATTTGTTTCCTAGAACAGACTTTTCCTTTTGGGGAAGAAACAGAAGAGGCTTTGGAGTCAGCCTTGGCCTTTAATTTCACTCTCTCCTGAGCTGGAGCGTTTTGGTGGGTTGGAGGCAACTGAAGGTGCATCAGCAGCCAGCAGGTCCATGCCTGCACCCTGGGATGGCTCCAGGTGGGCAGCATGGCTCTGCACAGCAGCTCTCCAGGCATGGGCAGGAGCAGCACTGTACCTGGCATGGCCCTGAGCAAGCCCCTGCCATGCTGAGCCCGACTGGGACCAAATTTTGAGCCGCTTCCTGGTGGAAGGCGCACCTCCAACGTTAAACATCTCCTACTGCACTCAGAGTGATGTAGACACCTTGGAGGGGCAGCCAGCAGAGCCAGGCTGGCTGTATCCCTCCTGGGATGTAAACACTCAGTAGTTTAAAATATTACTATTTGGAATAATGTCTGGTGGTGAAAGAGAGCCAGAATTGTTGGTTTTTATGTGTTTGCATGGAATGAAGTGGAACTCAGAAGCCGCTGCAGGCAGGCAGCAGGCAGCAAACCTCTCCTCAACAGCAGCGATTGCCACCATCCGGGCTGCCGGTGGGAGCCAGAGCTCCCCATGCCCAGGGCTGGTGAAGAAATCCCTGCTGGCACCAGTGCTGCCTGTGGGCTCCTGCTGTGGGGCGGTAGCATTTTGGCTTTTCCTGGAGGGCTCAGCCTGGGGGTGGTTTTGTCCCCCCACTTTGCCCACCTCGGCAGGCAGGACCGAGTGGGAAATGGGAACGACTGAACAAGTGTGTCAGCCCAAGTCTCAGTCCAAAATTACATAGGGATGCGGTGTGTGATGCTGTTTTTTAGTGCATGGATGATCTGGCAGCCACATCTCCACTGCCTCTGGGGACACTTGATGTGCCCTAGACACAAGCGTGCACTCCTGCTCAGCTGGCAGTTCACATCCTCTTCCACAGGGCTGCAATTTTCCTTCAAAAACAAGATCCAAAGCAGCCTGTAATTGTAATATTAGCTTCAAGGATCAGTTGCTACCTGCTTATAGCTGCATTCAGATATGAATGTATATTTGGAGTGCATGACTTGAAGATGTAGAGCTGTACATATATACCTTGCAATAACTCTTTTGCATGGGTATTATTTTTTCAAATGGTTGGTTAGGCTAGTTTGTACAGAAATACCTATCTCTAAATGATGTGATATCCATGCAGTGTATTTCCATGTCTCTGCATCCCCACCAGTGAGAGTTGCCTGGGACTGACCAGAGCCCTCCTGCTGAGATGCATTTGCCCCATGGCTGTAAGAGCAGCAGACAGCCTGAAATCTCCCCGATGGGCTCATGCAAAGCACACCTGGCCATACTGATGCTCGTGACTATTCATAAAGTCTCAGCCACTCCCTGTCAGCATGGGAGGGTTATTGGTGCCAGGGGTTGCAGTTCTGTGTGGTTCCTAGCAAGTGCTGGGTGTGACCCAGTGGTGTGTGGCAGCCCTGAGAAGGTGAGCTTGGTTTGTGGAGGGGGTCTGTGTTTCTGTGTGTGGGGTGGAGGTGGAAGAAGCCCAGCTTGGGGGGCCTGCAAGTGCAAAGGGAGGGTAACTTTTCCTGTCACATGCTGGTTGCTGGAAGGGGAGTTTCCTTGGCCCCACCATTGCTGTGTGCACCAGGGGTGTGCATAGAGGGGCTACAGCAAGGGCTGTGGCTGTGCTGTGAGGGCATCTGGGGAGGCCCTGCTCTTGGGCTGGGGGAGTGAGCTATTTAGCACCTGAAATTGGTGTGAGAGGTGTGTGGTGGCCGTATGCCTCCCCTGGGGCTGTGTGGTGTGGAGGAGATGAGTGGCTGGGCAGGGGGTCTGCCCAGGGATGTGGTGTGGGGCTTGGGGCAGAGTGGCTGGGGGCTTTGGCTGTGGGCTGGGGGGCAGGGGGGGCGCCGGGCTGGCTTTTGG
>NW_010314277.1:3596-51595 GCF_000700745.2 Antrostomus carolinensis
CTTTGGCTGTGTGCTGTGGGGCAGGAGTGGCTCTGGTCTGGCTTCTGCCCACCTTTGGGATGCTGGAGGTGGACAGAGCAGGACTGTGTTAGGCATTTCCAGGTCTTCAGGGGCTTGAGGCTTGCTGCTGCTGTCTCCTAGTAAGGGCCAGCATGTTGTGGGGTGAGTGCCCCAGGAAGCCACTGGTCACCCTGCTCCCTGGGTTTCTAGGTGGAGGTGCTGTCTGGCTGCAAGGCAGCTCTCAGAGAACAGATTTTGGTGTCTGCTCTAGCAGAGCTGGTGCTGCTGCCCATTTGAGGAGCCAGCAGAAGCTGCAGGCCATGCTCATCACCTCTTGCCTCTCTGCTTCTTCTAACCCCCTGAAAACCTCCTGGGTTTCTGCCTGCAGATGCCAGAGCATTCCCTGGGACATGGGTGTCAACAGCCTGCAGGGCTGAAAAACTGCTGGAGATGCTTGTTTGTCCAGGGCAGGGAAAGACCTGTTCTCATGATGGTGCTTGGTTGAAGATAAGGCATGGGGATTTTTCTCCATGGCTTATCTATCTTCACTAAGCTCCAGTTTTTGACTTCCCATTTGTGTGATTTATTTTATTTTATTTTTTCCCCTCCCCTTCTGAAATTGTTGCATTAGCAGGGCTTCAGAGAAATCTCTTCAAAATAATTATCCCACATCTCTCTAGTGGATTTGCCATGTGATGGTGTGTCTGCATGGGTGTATTAATAGTATCATATTAGATATCAGTTTGCATCCCAAAGCATTTCACATGCCGAGGGGTGAAGCCTAAATAGAAAGATGTGGCAAGTGACACAGAGCTTTCTGCCTCGCCCACCAGATCCCTCAAAGCCACGGAGTGCCAGAAGAACCTTCTCATTGGTCTTGCACCAAATCTGAGTTTTGGCCCCCGAGTCCCATTGAAGCCCCCCAGGCTGGACTGGTTGCCCAGTTTGCCCTCCCTTGCAGCAGGGCAGGGCTGTTACAGGCTGCTCTGTGACCAAGGCTGGTCCCCGGTGGGCTCCTTGCCTCTGACCACCTTGCTGGGCTGCAAAGGGTGATCTGCATCCCTCCCCTTCCCTTTTCGTCTCGTTAAAGACAAGTTGCAGGGGCTGGCTGGCTGTCCCCACACTGTGTCAGCTGCAGTGTCCCTCACTGGGGCTGGGTCAGCTGGTTACTAATGGTCTGCGCTGGGCATTACTTGCAAGGGCTGATCAAGTGGGATCCATGCGGTCACCTTCCCTTGGTGAAGGTCCCCCAGCATCTCTAGGTGGGTGCCTCTCCCACTTTTCCAGGGCCGTGCTTGGCTTTGGTCTCTTGCTGCTCTTCCTGTGTGAGCATGTGCAAACAGGAGGAGTGTTGTGCTGCACTGGCAATTTGGGGACAGGGATAAGCACGCTTTAATCTCTTGAGGTCTATCTCCAAACATCTGCCCTTACATTTGAGGCTGTGGAGGAAGAAGTTGTAGATGCCCCCTCCCTGGAAGTGTTCAAGGTCAGGTTGGATGAGGCTTTGAGCAACCTGGTCTAGTGGAAGGGGTCCCTGCTCATGGCAGGGGGGTTGGAACTGGATGATCTTTAAGGTCCCTTCCAATCTATACCATTCTATGAATATCATGGGCACAGTTGTGTTTCCTCCCATACACCTTTTATCTCCTCCACCTTCCCCTCTGCACTGCTGGGCTCCCTTTCCATCCCTGCCCTACCTGTTGGAAAGGCAGGGAGCCCAACAAGGGAGGCCAGCCTTGTACCTGCTCTGGTTGGGCAGCAGATGCCACCCAGCCCTGTGCCATGGTGTCACTTTCCCCTTCCCAGTAGGAGAGGAGAGTCGAAATGCTGCAGTGGGGAGGAAACCACCCTGGGCAGCAGCAACTAAGAGTCAGTCATGGGCCACAGAGTGTGCGAGGGACTGTGCAGTCCCACCATAGCACAGAGAAGTGTGCTCACTGTTTACTCCCTGCAGCCCTCTGGCAGCGTTGCAGCCCTCCAAGGATCTGAGCTTTTGATGGAGCAAGAGGCTGGCCCTTTCCCAGCAGGGCTGGGGGTGGCTGAAACCTGTCCTCTGTGAATGCTGCCTGGGCTAGAAATGGGGTGGTGGCTGCAGCCCTTGCTTACCTGAGGGGCCAAAATGTGGAGCGTGAGGTCTCTTGCACAGAAGACAGTTGGTGTTGGACAAGCTGCTTGTACAAATCTGTATTTGCAAGGGGCCCTCTACAGAAGTGAGGCATCCAAGCAGGGCCAGGTGAAGCTTGGTAGCCTGAAAACTACCTGTGTGGCAATGTTTGGAGTCAAAACTACTAGGTTATGGACACTAATATGATTGAGCAATTACTTGGAGGCTTCAGAAAGTAGCTGCTTGTCTCAAAAATGACTGAGGGAAGCCCTGACAAGTCCAGCTGGGATCTCCCATGTGTTTCTCTACCTGTGGTGGCTTTGGGGAGCAGAGCAGTGGCACCTGGGAGCATTGCATGTCTCAGGAGAAGCAGGAAGCATGAAGTATTGATGGTGAAAGTGTGCAGATATGTTTTGATGGGCTGTTGACCCTTGCAGCAGAGCTGCCTTTCATGGGAAAGCTCCCCTGCAATGGCTCTGCTGCTTGCCAAGGTCTGCTCTGTTTGGGCGCATGTGGCCAAGCCCCCAGCAGCACAGGGGCTGCTCTCACATGGGGAGCTGGTTAAATGTGCCTGGTGTCATTTTAAATTGTTAAAACTGCAAAGAAAATCTGGGCAAGAAGGATTGCTGGTAGGTGTGTGTGCACAGGGGAATAGCAGAGTGGCTTTTCCCCTCCCTTGTCTCAGTTTCAGAGGTGCAGGTAAGGTTCCTCACCAGCCCTGTAAGGCTCTGGGTCATTAATTCCTTAAGAAAGCCGTGCCCTGGCCCTTGCCTCCTCTCCTCAGGTGATGTGGGTGTGGGCCGGTGTCTACTGGATGCTTTCCACCACCCAGCTGGTGGCAGAAGGAAGGCTCATTTTGATCCAGGGCTGATGGGGTTTCTCCAGGCTATGTAAAGAGACACTCTGCATTTCATTCCAGCTGTCCAGCAATAAAATATATTTAACTTAAAAAAAAAAAAAAAAAATCCACAGTATCAAAACACGGCAAGTCACAATCCAATACTTGGCGATATAAATAGGCAAACAAATGGTCCTCAGTGACCCCTCAGTTTGGGCTCTGGCATGAAAATGAAAGGTGGGCTCACCATCGGGGTGCAAACGGCATGGATGGGCAGGCACCCATCACTTTCTTCCTAGGGTAGAAAAAGCAGATATACCCAAGTGTGGCCAAAACCAAGGAAAACGGACTTGAGCCAGCAATGGACAACTAATGGCCCTCTCAGCCTGTGGAGCAGTGCCTGTGTCTGTATGTGTGTGGTGGTGGAAAGGGGGGTGCAGGTCAGGGTGGGATCGCTTGCTGGGTATTTGGGGGAGTGCTGCCATCACCTCCAGGCAGTGCTGGTGGAGGCCAGTGCCTGGTTTGATCCCAAGCCAAACCCAAACGTGTCATTCCCTTTGCCTAGTCTGCTAGAAGCATCCTTAGAGCTGGAAGATGGATTGAGCTGCTCTTGCCTTGTTGGTCCCAGAGTCTATGTGAAACCTTCACATCCCACTGCACCGTTTTGGTGGAGGGGATGGGGTGGGAGTGTTGCTTCCCTCTGGCCAGTGGGTGGGTGCAAGAGAAGCAGGACTGAGTTTTAGCTTGGCTCTAGTTATGCATACGGATGACAAGGGGAGGAAGGATGGCTTGTGGGTGGGATGGGCTCCTGTGGGATTCACAGTAACTAACCCTGGTTCAGCTGGTGCCACTGTCATCTGGGGTTTTACAGCATGCTGGGCCCAAGGAGGGATGGAAATGCTGAGTGCCCGTTTGGAAAACAAATTGTGGCACTGCCTGAAAGTGCATTTTATGAGCATGAAGAGAAGTCAGCTAGAAAATACAGGGGAGTGTTATCATGCCGTGGTTAGCAAGCATGTGGGAGAAGCCATTGCTTTTGACTGGGAGGAATATCGGATCTAGCTCTTCTTGTGTCTGGACTTTAAATGTCAATGAACTCTCAATGGTGTCTTGTACAGGTTGCAGTTTGGGTTGAACAGTAATAAAATACACTCTGGCTGCAGTGTATGCATGTATGTGAACTGCAGGGTCATCCCAAAACAAGTAGGAAACAAGGCAAGGGTGGAATAAAACAGCCCCCCAAAGACTAATGAGGCCGTGACTTTTCAGTTTCCTGTCCGTGGATGTTGGCACAATACCCCCTGCGTCACGGCGAGACTACGACAAGGGGCGATTCCAGCAGAACTGAAAGATCTTTAATAAAACGTGTGACAGCTGATGCACGGAGAGAGGAACATGCGGCTTTGTCTCGGGAAGCACGGGATGCGGCACAGATGGATGCACCTCACATGTCTAACGTTCCCTACCACATGGCTGTGTGCCTGAGCCGTTCCTGGCACAAAGCTCCACCGACCTTCCTGGCTGCAATCGCCGAGCACACATGCTGTGGCCAAGAGTGATGCCAACCCCCTGCAGCAAGCGTGGTCAGATGGGCAAAGGGCCGGGAGGGCGGGGGCCGTCTGCCGTAGCACCTTTTCCATGGTAAGTATGGATTTGGCAACACCAACAAATTAAAAAAAAAAAAAGAAAAAAAAAGGAAAATAAATTTAACGTGCTCTGTGTTGAAATGGTTGGGCTGACCCAGAATGAAACTGGTTTACAACTGGCCACACATTTCAAAAACACATTTGGTTTGGTTCCTACCTGGAACTGCTTTCCACCAAGTAGTAAATCAGCTGTTCAGCCCGGCTGGCTTCAAGTACCAAGGAACTATTTCATTAAAGCCCTTTTTTTCTTTCTTTTTTTTTTTTTGTGAAACTTGTTTTTCATAATCGGGAAAGAGCAGCAGAAAATACCGTGTCGCTGGCGGATGGCAGCGAAGCAATTGCATTTATTCTTCGTTACCTACTCTCCCTCTTTAGCTGTAAAACTGGCATCTAACACATCTATATTTATAAAGCAGAAGATGATATCGGGACAGCCTGGTGCCATGGCACCTCTGACCAGCTCAGGCGTTTGCTGGCCATGACCTCGGGCTGCGCTGGTGGGGAGGCAGGGGTTGGTCTGCAGCAGCACTGCGGTACGGCACGGCGGGCGAGTTATCCAGCCCCGGGGTCGATGGGTGTCCCAGAGTCGATGGCCTCCCTCTGTGGCACTCCGGAAAGAGGCATAAAAGCGCTGGGTGATTAATTTGGCCCTAAAGAGAAAGACAAACATTGCTGATGGGGGGGAAATTATGATCTTTAAGGTCCCTTCCAATCCTAACCATTCTATGATTCTATGAAAAGCTCCAAATCAGCACTCATACCTGTGTTTTCACTGTGTGGCTCTTCTCAGCAGTGCGTGGATTGTGGGCACCATGCCTGTGCCTCTGGCTTGCTGCCAGCTTCCCCACTGTGGGCTCCCCAGGAGCTCCTCGAGGGGATGAGCTCTGCCTGGCCTGTCCCTGGCACAAAGCTCTGGTCTCGTATGGGAGGAGGAAAAACAAGTCAGAGGGAGTGATAGTAAAGATGGGACTGAGCAAAACCCGCTTGTCACTACTAAGGCTTGAAATCCTGTCTGTCTCTGCCTTCCCCTGCCCTGTGGCTCAGGCTACAAACTCACTGCACCCTGCATCTCCCTGCCATGGGGAGATCTGAAACCAGGCTCAGGGGCTCACCATTGCCTGAGAGCATGCTGCTGCTCACCCCTGGGCTGGGGGGAGCTTGGGGGTGCTGGTTTTCATCAGGACTATTGGAAAAAGCAGAGGTTTTTATTATTGTTGTTACTGCAGTGGGCTAGCTTTGGGGAAAATTTTGAGTATTGCGTCCAGTTCTGGGGCCCCCAACACAAGAGAGACATGGACCAGTTAGAACGAGTCCAGCGGGGGCCATGAGGATGATCCAAGGGCTGGAGCATCTCTCCTATGAGGACAGGCTGAAAGAGGTGGGGCTGTTCAGCCTGGAGAAGAGAAGGCTCCAGGGAGACCTTATAGCTGCCTTCCAGGACCTGAAGGGGCTACAGGAAGGCTGGGGAGGGACTTTTGACAAGGGCAGGGAGTGATAGAACAAAGGGAAATGGCTTTAAACTGGAAGAGGGTGGGTTTAGATTAGATATTAGGAAGAAATTCTTTCCTGTGAGGGTGGTCAGACACTGGCACAGGTTGCCCAAGGAAGTTGTGGATGCCCCTTCCCTGGAAGTGTTCAAGGCCAGGTTGGATGAGGCTTTGAGCAACCTGGTCTAGTGGAAGGTGTCCCTGCTGATGGCAGGGGGGTTGGAACTAGATGATCTTTAAGATTCCTTCCAACCCAAACCATTCTATGACTAAAAATGCAATTTGGTCCTTGCTCCTCAGTAGGAAGGCTAATCTATAAAGCTGCTCCTGTCCTAAAGCAGAGAGTGGGAGTCTCTGATGCTAATTAAAATCAATTGAGCAAATCTCCACAACAGGCAGAAACAAGGCCTTTGTCCTGAGTGTCCGTTTGACAGATTTCAGAGCCTCTGGAGTGGTGTGTTAGCCATTTTCTTGCCTTCACCCATTTGATAGAAAGGTCAAAAATAAGAAAAAATTTTGTAGATCACAATGTGACAACAAGTTATAAATGCCACACCTCTCACATGCAGTGCTGCTGGTGCCTAACACCCTCCTGCAATAAATGCCACCAGAACACAGATGGAACTGAAGCGATGCTCTCCAGAGACCAGCGGCAATCCCAGGGAGGGCAGGGTTTCTATACAAGCTCTTCCCTGACCAATCTGATTCCGCTGTCCTCACTAGAGCATGCAGACAGACAGCACCAAGTGTGGCCAGCAAAGCCCTGGCCATGCTGAAAAGGAGCTACTGCTGCTGCTTCTTGTTCCTGAGGGACCTTTGGTACAGGTGGGTGCTGGGTCTCTGCCCTGTCAGAGCAGCTTCCAGCTGGGACGGGGCAGCTGCCGCTAGTCTGACATCTGATGCTATGAAAGACACCACTTTGGGCAGTTTAGTGCCCAGTGAAAACATGGACCTGTTTAACCCTTGCCAGACTGAGACTTCTTGCACTGCTTGACCACTAAATGTTTAAATCTGTCTTCTACAAGTGAATCTTCACAGGCAGCAGAACAAGCTGTTCTTAAGCCACACCTGGCTTCTCCTGTTTCAGAGCTTTTGCAGCCAAAGGCTCAGTCTACCCCTACCAGCAGACCTTAGCCTGTCTGCAGAGGCTTCCACACATCCATCCTGAGGCCACGGCACAACTAACTCAATGCTCAGGCAGCATTTGGAGTTTCCACTCGAACCAGCCATTCTGTTTTGGCAATGTGAGGGTAACCATTGCCCTTGGTCATCGTGCTCGCTGCAGCTGAGCTGGTAAGTCATTTGGGTGGCTTAATGACTAGTTATAAGCCTCAAAAAGAGTTCCCACTGATTATAGCATCAGCTTCTGAAGGTGTTTTCCAGCTGTGCTCCTCATTCCCTGTTTGCTCCTGGTTAGGATTCTATTCACCCCTTTTTTTCCTGGGTGGGAAATGAGAGAGCAGAGCTTCTCTGTCTTGTAGTACATGCTGAAGCTTAATTCTGCATCATCTGCACAGTCCTGCAAGCCACAGAGCTGCAGGTCCTACAGCACAGGTACCTGTGCGGCCACCTTCTTAAATCGTCCTTTTGGTAGAAATGGTCAAAGAGAGTTGAAATTGTTGAACGACATCATGAGCAGAAATCCTTTGAGGGATTGTCATGGCAGTGGTAATCTTGAGGAGCTCATCCCTTGGCTTTAGGGCAGATGTGGGATTTCTCTCGGGTTTCATCTTTCCACCACTGACCTACCAGGAGTTGATTTTCTTAAAAAGTGCTGCTGTCTTGCAAGCCTCTCCTTGGCAAAGCTAGGTAACCACACCTCCCTGTGGCACAGCGTCATGGGGGCATAACTGTGCTGCTTTTTCTCTTGAGCACTTCCAGCCCTGGCTTAGCAAGGTTCACCAACTGGTGCCTGTCTTCAAAAGAAACCGGATTCACCGCTGCCTGTGTTGTATGGCTTGTGTCTCTCTAAAAGTTGATGGTTTTTTTCATCTATCCTCCTTTAAAATTACAAATGAGCAGCTTTCCTGTCTACACCGTTATGGATCTTTGCTGTGGAGCAGCACAAAAAGCTGATCTCAGCACCCCCATTTAGATACAGGGTAGTTGCTAAATACCCATTTCTGGCTGGCCAGTGTAACAGTATGAGCCACTGTTTAGGGTGTGAGGCAAGAGAAATGCAGCCCGAGTTATTCCTGTGGTTCTGATTTGGAGTCTGGGGATTTAACCTTACTGCACACTGCTGTTTCTCAGCCATACAATCAGGGATAGCAATGTCTGTCTATCATCTACAGATGCAGGGGGTTACTGTTAATATTTGGCCAGGACCTGTGAAATATTGCTTTAAACTTAATCTGAAGAGTCTTCCACAAATCCATTTCATGCTGACTTGTTTCCTCTCCTCTTGCTAACCATGTGCCAAAGAGCCAGTTTAAACATATGTTTCCTATAGACTGTAGGCACTGTGCTCTGTGGGGCTTGTGCAGTTTTGCAGGCGTTGAGCTGAGCGTGTTGGCTCAGGCACACCGTGCTCAAACACCAGGCAGTGTTTGCACCCGCACAAAGGGAATGTCTGCAAAATACATTGCCCCAGCTGAAGTCTGGCTTGATAAATATATGATGAGTTGTTTGTGTAATCTGCATCCTTATTATATGTGTTACATTTGCTTTTCTGTGTAAGGCTGCTTAGATGAGAGGAACTGCTCGAGCAAGCAGTCTCCTGGCTGGCAGCAAAGGCTGGTGCTCCCAAGGCTCCTGACCTTCTGTCCTTTCTCCTGTTCAGACAGCCCAAAGCTTTTTATGGTGCACAATTGTTGAAGGATAGGGTGAAAAAAGTTTGTCATCAGCTCCAATGGATGGAGGATAGATAAACTGGATAAATTCACATGGTTTGAACAGGTCCTGACTCACCACAGGTTAGCTGGGACTATGGATTATACTTTATCATTAGCCCTGGAGAAGGACTTCATGAGCTGGGAGAGCAGAGAGGTGTTAGTGCCTGCTTTCCCCAGGCTGTGGGCTCACAGCAAAGTCGGGGCATTGGGCAGGTAGGAAACTTTAAGGTCCTGCATTAAACCTAGCAGATCTCCAGCTGTCAGGAGAGCACCTGGAGCTATGGGGAGGCTCAACCATGTTTCCTGCTGGTATAAACACTAAAGGAGCTTCCTACCCCACCAGCTCCCTGGGGGTATCATCGGCAGGCACCCTGCCCCACGCAGGGCTCTCCTCCACCCTCGGCAGGTGAATGTCCTGCTTAGTGTACCCCCACCAACCCTCTGAGGGTTAAACACACAGCACACAGGGAACAGCCGGGTGTTTCCAAACCAGCCAGGCATTTCTGCACTGTCTGTCTGCAGACGGTCAGACAAGGAGACACATGTGCTCAGGGGCACTTGCTGCTGTTTGACTTCTTGGCTTTCTTTGCAACAGGAGTTATTTTAACTGACGGGGTCTGCTCTGCAGAGAAAATGAAAACGTGCCTCAGAAGCAAACTGTCACACTAGGAGAGGGTGGGAGCTTGCAGGGCAGCGTGGTTTGTCACCCTCCCCTTGCCCACTGGCTGCCTCTCTGCAGGAGCGATGGGCTGGAAGCAGGGCTCAGCTCTGTCACGCCCGGGTAGCTCCCAGTTTTGGCAGCGGGTTTGTGTGAAGCTCCTCTCGCTGGGAGAACCCTCCCCAGGCCAGAGCAGCAGCCTGGGTTTGCCCTCCTTCTCAGGGCTCCTCCCACCGCCTTTTTGGAGTGGGGAAGCAGCCAGGCACTGCCACTGTGTCCCCTCAGCTGAGCTCCTCTCCCCCTGCTGAAGTACCAGCCAGGATCAGAGGGATCACTCCGCCTGGATGCCCAGTTTAGCTCTGTGCAGTGTGTGTTTAAGCCATGAAAACATAGCCCTACCCCATTTGGCCATGGGCCTTCCAACCACAACCGCTACCGAGCGCCTGGTTAGCACCAGGTCACAATCCTCAAGCTTTGGGCACTTACCCCAGGGAAGCGGAGCGGGGACACGGCTTCAGCCAGGAGCGCACGCTGTGCTGTGAGGGGATCCATTTCCAAAGCACGGAGACAATGCCAGCAAATCCCTTTCAGGGCAAGGGGAGGAAAAGTCTCTTTTTTTTTTTTTTTGGCTCCCCCAGTATTGTTTTACACTAGAAGCTTTTGACAGCAGGTGAATGCGCCCACCACACTAGAGACGAGGTGCTGGGGGGCACCAGTCCTTTGCTAGATAAAGTGTCCCCAGGGGCTGGTGGGAGGTCTGGTCTTCGTGTGGTGCCAGTGGATGGAAGCAGGGGACAGGCCCAGTCAGTTCAGCAGTACAATACGATTTACAGCAAGCACGTTTCTCAAGACATCTGCAAGGACAGAGCTTCACTGAGCATCGTATATACACAGATGGCAGAGGAGGCTGGGCTGAGCCCTCCGCTACTGCAAAGCAGTCAAGGATGGACTCTCAGGGTCGGGGTGGGGGAGGAAGTACCACTGGTTTGCTGTTACATACTGTACATATATCTATTAATAGCTCCTTGGCATTTGATGTTCACAGCCGGTTTCCTTTAATGGTGAGCGTAAAAAGGAGGCAGAACGTCTTCACCTACTTCCCCCTGGGAGGAGAGAGAAAACAGCATCTCCCGCTCCCCTGGCTCAGCTGCCTGCCCAGGTGCCACCTTCGCCAGGGTTGTCTCCTTCTCCCAGTACTCTCCTCCTCCTCATCGGCCGCCCACCATGTGCTGGCTGGGGCCAGTCCTAACCCACGCCGTGCTTGCCCCATCTCCGCTGCTCAACGGGATCAGTGCAAGTTTCCGTCAGCTGCTCTGCACCTCCGTTCCGCTGGACGGGCAGGTGAACCAGGTTCAAACAGAAGGAAACAAAACAAAAGGAAGAAGAAGAAAGACAAAGGGTAATGAGAAGGTCCGTGGCTCACAGCTGCCAAAGGAAATCTGTCGCCGTGTTTCTCTGACCATACTTGTCCCAGCCACTACAGCTGCTGTGGAATCCCCTGTTCCTTGTAGCCTGTGAGGAGGGAGGGGAAGGGAACATGATTAGTGATAATTCCTAACGAGGACCTTTGGCGAGGCTCTAGCGAGCCACGAGCCTGGCTTACCCAGAGTGGCAAACCACATGGGAGAACAGGAGGGGCTGCCCCGGGGCAGGCTCAGCCTGGCAAGCCGCCCTACCTTGCTTTAGCCCCGTGCAGCCATGGGGTGCGACCCCCTTCCTGGGCACGGCGATGCGGCTGCTGGCCTTGCCGCTGCGGTGCCTGCCAGCCACTGGCCCCAGCATGGGCAGAGGCACTTCTTCTTGAAGGGGTTATAAAGGCACAGTAGGTACTGGCAGCCACCAGTTCCAGTGCAGCCCAAGAACCTAAAACCTTCATGGAAATAGTGTATTTTTCTACCTAAATTATTCTGTATCGGAGCGTGTTTTTCTGCAGTGTGGGGGAAATGTATACTTCTATTTCTGCTTATATACTGCTCCAGAGACACCACTGTTCCCAGTCACTGAGCTGGCAGCTTACTGGCCGTGCGTCTGATACACTCACATCTCGACTTGTGATCTACATCTGAACATCATCCTTCCAGAGGACTGCCACGTAGGAGGAGGCTGGTTTCCTCTATCTACCTTTTAGTTCCTGTGCTGGCTTTTTGCTAACAGAGCTCTCCAGCAGCAACCAATTTTCACTGCAGTTTGCAGAGGTGAACAAATATCTCTTGAAGGAGAAGGGGGATGCCTTTAAACACAGGTGATGTGTTAGAATTCAAACACAGACCTCGGGATGCCTCCATGGGCCCTTTCCCTGATGATATTTCCCCTGCCTTGCTATGCACTTGCTTTGCTCCAGCCCAGCAGAATTCCAGGTGCTTTTGTTGGGACACAGCAGCCATCTGGCTGGAGGACTGGAGAAAACTGAGATTTCCAGCAGCAAAACCAATTACACTGGGAAACTGCCTGGATCCCTCTTCCTCCATCCCTTCTCCTCTTCCCCCAGCCATGGGGTCTAATACCATGCCCAACCAAGGCAGCACAGCCCTCAGCAGGGCTCTGTGTTGGCTCATGCTTGACACCAGGGCTGTGCTGTGTTGCAGCCACATGGCTGCTGCAAGGGCTAAAGCAGCCTGTCCTGCTGCTTGTCACAGCTCCTCGGGGACTGGGACCCCACTTCATTTGCTATCCCCTATGTAGTGGTTGAGAGGAGGCTGTAAATCCCATAGGGGAGAGCTCCTTCCCCCAGGGAGCTAGGGCAAGGAAGGGCACAGGAGAGCACCCACAGCTCTTGTGCTGCCAACGAATAACGAGAAAAATACTGGGGTTTTTTTAACACTTTCCAAGGTGGTGGCAATGACTGCACCAGAAGCTTTACCTGCTTTCTTTTTAAGAGAAGCTGGAATTGTTATTACAATAGTATCAATGTAAAGGCTCTCCTTTTTAAAAAGGCAAACCAACCACCCTTGCCTGTACTGCCTGCAATAGTGAAGATCTTTCAACTAGAAACCTTTTAAAAATCAGGAGGTTTTTTCCTTTGTTTAAATAATGTAAGTAGCCTGTCATTTTTATATTTTGAATTTCAAATGAGTCTGAAATTTCACATCTTCAGAAGAGTGCTTAGCTTTTCAAACACTTTTCCATTGATGCTTTTTAATATTTCTTTCCAACCCTTATGTCAAGCTTTTGTAAGTCCCTTAAAAAAGCTGAACACAAAACACCAGCAGGTGCCACAGCCCCTATCTTTAAGGGACTTTTTGCTGAACTAAGAATTTGCCCTAGCAAGTGAACTTTGCTGTACTTTGGAAAAATCCATGCATTCATCCAGCATTGGCAGTCTGGATCTCCTGCAGCTAAATGAGCATAAGGAACAGAGGAGGCGATTAACGACACTTACCAGCACGTAACGTATTACCCTGCATGGCATTGCTGCCCATCGTGTGCAGCTGAACAGAAAGACTCTCACGTCTTCCAAACAGCTTTTTCTAGGGGGAAAAATGATGATTTCTTACGCATTTGTGTTCTAAGTATGAGTCAGCTCTGAAGGCAAGATGAGCTGGATGGAAACCTGTAATATGGGCTTGTCTACAGCATCGGTTTAATTTGTTTAGGGAGCACAGTAAAATAAAAAAACCCCCAACCAACTGCATGGACCAGAGAGTTGGGTATGCCATAAATCCTTAGTTAAAGTAAGCAAGCTAGGTTATGCTTACAGTAACTTGCTTGCGTAGCTATGCCTTCTATTAAGATATAATAGAAATCCTTCTAGTCCTGCTATTGGTTTTGAAGCTAGCTGGAAGGCAGTTACAGTGGCTGAGCCTGTAACTCTCTTTAACTGACCAAAGTAAGCCAAAAGATGACCTGTCCTATGCTAAACTTATTTATTAAAATATTTCAGACTTAACTTATGAAATAGTTTGTATATGAAAATAATGATTGCCTTTCTTGCATAGGAATAGCTGTTCTGTATGAAGCAGCTTTACGTTAGTACACCCGCAATGCAGTTAAGGTGCAGTTCTGTAAAGCAGACAGCTCTGGGGTCAAAATTAAATTTCTCTGAGTATCTGTGCACAAAATCACTTAATCGAGTTTGACTGAAATTGCAGTTCTTTTGTAAACCATTGTGAGTAAGGTTCAGGCAAAAAGAAACCAGTCTGTGCACAGGTATCCTACCAGGACTGGGTTTATGCAGAGGGTGGTCTCGGGATGCTCTCGAGGCTGAAACGGGTCCCTGCCCAGCTCTGAGGGTGCCCTTGGAGCAGCCTGGGGGCATTTCAATGCTGGGTGGCCACAGGACAGACACAGAGACGGGTGGACACACACACACGTATAGGCACAGGGCTGGACTCGAGCTGGGAGTGGGCAGCACCAGCCAAAGTGAATCCCAAATGGCTTGTCCCAGCCGAGCACTTGCTGCTCTCCATGGGGAGCTGCCATGGGGCACGAGGAGGAGGAAGAACAGAAACAAACTTACCTTGTGAAACTTTGATGGTGAACAAAAGGAGGCAAAGGAACATGAAAGAAAGAGAGAGGGAGAAATGTAACTGTAGACGATATATCCAAAAAACACGGACAACCAGAAAAGAACAAATAAATTCGGGCTGCAGAGTAAACAGAGAACAGCTGCTCTACCATCAGACGTTCACACCAGGGCTAAACATTAGTTAAAATCCTAGTACTTGAAGTGGATTCTTTCATTTGGGGCTCTTGTTTAAAGAGGATGGGGGAATCCTCTGTTGCTTTCCAGCTTACCAGCCCTGAGCCGGACAGGCTGGATGGTCTAACACCTCTGAGCAATGCTTCCACAATGCTCCCACAAACGCTTTCCTCCGTGACACTGCTATGTCATGGGTTTGACTGAAGGGGAACCACTGAAGGAAGGTGGCAAACAAGATGTTAGGGTGTACTGGATGGCACGTGGCATGCTGGTCAGGCCTAAGAGCTGGGAACACTACACCTGACAGCTTTTTGGCAGTTTTGCTGCTGCGTTTGCTTGTTCCTGCAGATAACTTGTACCCATGGTGTGGATCAGCCTGACTGGGTGCTGCAAACTCTGATGGTATTTATCATTCCTACAATATTTTAAGAACTTACCCTACCACAGCATTTGGTAGGAAACTGCACAAAAAGGGTATTTTAACTACTTTCCTCAGACACAGTTTGGGGAATGGCTCTACTTAGATTTTAAAAAACCACGATGGATCTAAGGGGACAATTTGTCCTCAGAATTTCCTTCATCTCATGAAGGGTTACCAGCTGGTTTTATGATGTTGTTCTCTTCCGAGTCTCTCAAGTGCTCTCTGCTCCCTTTCCTTCCCAGGGCAGCTGTGTTACCTGCGCTAGCAGGGGCCCTGCAGAGAAGAGAGGCTCGGTGATGCTTTCCAAATTCCCTCAGAGCCCAAGCATACAATAACTGTGCAATCATCTGCCACTGCTTCTGGCAAGGTCTGAGCACTGTCATTAGCAAAGGGGTGACAAGTGGACACCGCAATTACAGGTAATTTCTGACTACTGTCTGGCAACCAGTCCCTGAGTCTCAGGTGCCTGAGAAGCAGGGGCTGCAGCAGAAGTCCACATCCTGTGAAACCAAAAGTGACAATGCCTTTGCTCCGTCATAGGCGCAGCCACACAAGTTGTTAATGCAGAGGCCAGAAGCTGAGCGAGGGCTTCCTTCAGAAACCAGGCTCGACTTCTTGGTTGAGTTCATTAGAGGCAAAACAATGCTCTGATATATAGTTCCTGACTTCTGTCCCCTGTGCCAGCTCAGCGTGGTGGTACTATATTGGTTTCTGTGGCATTTATGTCAAGAAACAGCACAAATCCTTCTATAATGAGCTCTGAGCAGCTAGGGAGTTACTGGAAAGGCCGTTCCTCTGTGTTCATTCTGCACAACGCAGCTAATGAAGACATGTGCTGCGTGGGCTGGGCACAAGGTGTGCCTTTAGCAGAGGGAAACTTGCCCAGAAAGCCTTAGGAGGCTCATTTTCCAGTTGGCCTTGGCCAGCCCATCAGCTCTGTTTTGTCTCAGCTTCGTGCCTCATCCCCACAGCCGTGACAAGGGGTTCGAGGAGAGCAGAGTGCAGCCGTGTTGCCCAGCCACCAAGGGCAGCTGCATATCTGCAGCAGCAAGAGGAGAGTCCAGCTGATTATGTTTTTTTGCAAAAGAATTAAGTCCTTCCTTTTAATCTACCTTTGCCTTCAGACAGCAGGTAAAGTGAAGGACGGTTCCCAAAGCCATATGGCAGCTTAAAGAAAATATCTGTGGTGTTTAACGGGGCCAGCTGGCAATTCATTTGAATTAGCAGAGAAAATGCCCCATGACATTGTGCTGCCAAAAGTAATTAAGTGTGACAGCAAAACTGCATTCAATTAATCTTCCTTCTGGGATATATCCAGCTAAAGGACATCTTACAGGAGATGAGGGCTGGACAGGACCCCTCGAGGTCAGGTGGTCTCTTCCCATGTCCCACCTTGCTCCTGACAGATGTGGGTCTACCTGCTCTTGGGGTCTTCCAGTGACTGACAGGGCAGATCCTGCCATGCCACCTCTTCAGCATTTTGACTTTACTGGAGGGAAAACATCTAATTTCCACACAGATCTTTCCTGCTTTTACTTAAGTCTGTCTTAAGCTAAACTGCTGCCCTCTCACGTTTACTAGCCTGTTGAACTTCATTGCCTGCTGTCTCATGGTTTTCTGGACTCTCTCCAGGTTGTCCACATGTAGTACAGCCTCCAAAGCTGGCCACAAGCCTCGCTGCAGACTTACATGTGCTGAGAAAGGTGAGGGGGACAGGTAACGTCCTACAGGCTCTGCTCCTACCTGCCTGGGCAGTTTGTTCCTTCCACAGCAATGTACTCCTGAGCAGCTTGTGACTCACTGCAGCCACCACATCCTCCTCTGAAAAACAAGCTGTTCCCTAGTGTGTATTTATGCAGTTGATTAATCCTTCCTTAGTGTCTTGGGCTTGTCTCTACTGAGTTTTTTTTTTCCAGACCATTTCTTCGATTTGCTTGGATCCGGACGCTGCCCACCCTGTACCTGCCACCCTTGCAGCCGCCAGTGGTGCAGGGCTGGAAAGCCCCTTCTCCAGTCCATCATCAAGCTATGAATGAAAATACTGAATAGAGTTGGACTTGGAAGGCACCTTTCAACACACATCTCCTTATATCTTTCCTATTCAGGATAATGCATTTAGAGAACAGTTGTCAAGTGCATTTTCACCCAGGCCACGTCTCCCTGGCTTGCTGATGGGAACGGTGTGTGAGACGGTGTCAGCGCCTGAAAGTCAGGAGGGATGGCTGACTGCCGCCACCACTCACAAAATGAATCTCTCTGCCACAGAAGGGAAGCAAGCCAGTCTGACACAGCTTGCTCTGGACAAACCCAGGCTGACTTGGTTTCTTTTTATTTTCTAAATGCATGCAAGTCACTTATTTGATTACTTCTTCCAGGAATTGAAGTATATCTGATTGGCCTATAATTCTTCTTTTCTCCTTGTTAAAGACAGTATGACATTATCCCCAAAGCTCTCCCCTCGGAGCAGGCTTTCCCTTTTAACGGCTGAGAGTTAGCACTAGAAGATGAAAAACTGCAACAAGCCTCCCTACTTCCCATCCAGCTTTCTACCAGCTAATGGTCAGGCAGGCCCTGATCCAGGGAGCGAGGGACTCGGTCCTCAGGGAACACCAGAGTTGAGTCCCCAAGCCCTGGCTGCTTCCCACCCCTCTCCTCACTGCTACCACCTACCAGCTTGGACACCACCACTTATACCCAGTCTCTAGCCCATCAAAATCGTATGGCACCCTCACAGGGACGCATGGAATGGGCCATTTCAAGGTGAGGAAGACTAGAGGTGGGCAGTAGTTTTGTATTTTTTTATCTATTTCCCACCTGTGTGCAGATTCAAGTTGCAACAGTGCACAATTTCTGTCCAGTGCTTGGAAGAGTTTGTTTGCACACAAACAAAACCCAACCAAAGCAAGCTGTTTCCTGGCAGTGTTTTTAAATGAAATGTTTTGTTTCTAGCATTTGAAACATTGCTTCCTTTTTAAGTTATTACTTTTTGGGGTTTTTTTTCTGAACATGAAAACAAAATGTGAAAAAACAAACCATTTTGGGTCTGACAGGGCTGTTTGATCCAGCTGGGAGCAATTAATCACTTTTGTTCTATGTTTTGATTGAAAAATTAGTTTTTTTTCTTTTATTCTCCACCAACTAAGAGCTGCTTCATTTAGCCATTATTTTCTCTGCATGGTAAGTAAACTTAAAACCCAGCTATTCAATGAGACAGCAAGAAACTGCCAAGGGCTGCAACTTGTCGGATGCTATATAGCTGGTTAACATCAAACACGTTGACTCCTCTTACCCTTCTCTCCTGCCACCAGAGGGGCTAGGATGAAATACTGTCACTGTGGTCAGGGACCTCTTGCCCTGAGCATCCCCAGCGTGTGCTGCTCACCCACACTCTGCCTCCCAAACTGGTGGGGTCTGGCCAGGTGCGGGGAACAGCTTCAGGGTTGTATGGTTTTCCCCAGCAACCAAACTGGAAAACCATTAAGACCCAGGACTCCCTCCTGAACCCGAGCCCCAGCCCCTCTACCCAGAGGACATACATGAACAGGACTATGGAAAAGCAAGTCATGGTTTCAACTGCAGCTCTTTATCTGGACAAGCGTTCTGCTGCCTCTCCCCACAACTGCAGAACTGGGTCCTGCCAGGCAGAGAGCTGCACATGGAGGCTGCCCAGCAGAGGAATAGCAGAAGAGCGTATGATTATGAACACACGATTATGAGATTACACACAAATTGGGCAGGTTCTTAAAGACATATCACAGATGTACACCAATTCACAATTTATCCTCAGAAATAACTTTGCCTACCCCTGCTCTGTTGGTACATCTAAAAGGAAACGTGGTAAGTGGTTTGCAGGAAAAAACAAAGGGCAGTGCTGCCTTCATCTCGAGGAAAGCGTTTTGCCTCGCTTATGTTCAAGTTTTTAATATCGATTGTTTGCTCTGCATGGGGATTGCCCTTAGCCTGTAAATTGAAAGTGGCTCACGAATTAGTAGGTGGTTTCGTGAGAGGGTTTAACCCCTGGGTTTGGCAGCTGAAGATGTGCACTGGTTTCCTGCTGGTTTTTTTCAATTTCATTCATTTCATTTTTAGGCAGGTGCCTGGCAATTTCCTCTCTCCTCTTCTGTCATACAGCCACAGATGTCATCAGCGGAGATGACAAAGTGGAGCCCCTTTCACACCAAAGAGCAAACGTTGCTGGTAAGATGTTCTCTGGGAGAAGCCTTGCTGTGAGAACTGCCTGCCCTGCCAGCCTGAAGGATCTCAGACCTGTTTGTTTTGGGGCAATGCCCACCAACCTCTGCCAGCCTTTGGAAAGGGAGTAGGGTCTTGGGGATGCAGTCAGCACCCTGAGTTGTAGGCTGCTTATGGTTTTGAAGGTGAGGCGAGCCTGTCACCTTCAATCTCTGTGATATAATACAGATATGATATAACTTGTATACCAGTAAAAGTCTTTAGCAGATAAAATTACAGAGCCGATATTCTAGATTGGTAATATATACTAACTGGGTATGTTGAAAAAAAGATTCCTCTCTTCTTCCCCTAGACTACTGTTTTGAAGGTTCCTTAAAGGGTGTAGGGGAGATCCTTCTAGGAGTAGCTAAACAGTCCTGCTCAGCCTGAGAACTTGTTGTGAAACATGAAAAAAAGCCTTTGGGTAAATGTACTCTGGGGAGGAAGGGGAGGGTCCAGGAGCATCCTGAGGGCTTTTCTGGGGAGAGGTGGCCCTGCATGCTCCCTGGGAGCAGAACCAGCCTCACAGGAAGGTCTCACTAACCAGAGAGATGCAGCCAGAGTCATGAGGGAGAAAAGGCTTTTTTGTTGAAACACATACGTGGATGTGACCAGGGCAGAAGGGGCTCCAGACAGCAGAGTTCACAGTGCTGGGGGGCTTCACCCCTTCCTGCACTTTCCATTTTATAAAGGGGAAAGGAAGATCTTAACCCATGTGGTGGGATGGGAGGTTCTTCCAGATGTGACGCAGGGCCCATCCCAACTGCCTCCCAGCAATTCCTCTGCCTACTGTGTTTCTCATGGACTTGCAGACCCATCCTGTGGCTCTACTTCCCTACAGTGCAGTCTGATGGCTTGCAGGGGCATTAGCTGGGACCCAGCAACACGGCCATGGAGAGGAGAAGTCGGGAGGGGAGTGAGTGTGCTGTACTTACTTGCGAGAATGACCATGTCCATCCCCCAAAATATACTCATAATCCAGCCAACCATCACAATCGCCGTCAGGATCTGAATCAGAGCAGCAGCAATGTTCAGCCAGAAGACACAACACATGTGCCTGTCAGGGAGGTCAGTCCGGGCTCCGCACAGCACGGTGAAAGCGGATACAAATGTTCCTAGGGAGAGAGTAGCAACAGAATGTCCAGTGAAAGCCAAGGCTTCATGCCAGATTCCTTTCCTTAGACCCACTTCTTACAGCATTGCACTTCTTGTGCTCCCACTGCAGTGCTGAAAAGCTGGAAACACTTTACAGGAGGACAAATGGAGGCACAGCCACACCTCACTTGAACTGTTTCCCATTGAATTACACGGATACTTATGCTTGAAAACCAGGACAGAAAAAACACTCTCTGGGTTTTGGCTCCTTTCCCCCTACCCAACAGTAACCACTTATGCACTGTAGGCTGTTTACAAGGGAGTGCTGCGTGTCTGTGGAAATACCAGTCTACCTTTTTTCTGCCTGGTGGCTCTCTTTTGGGGAGAACATTTAACACACACAAACTCTAAAAGGGAAAATTTCACCCAGAGTTAGAACAGGACTGGCTCTAGAAAGCTATATGAGTCTGGCAGCCTGTTGCTATTGACAAACACTGCTCTAGAAGGAGCACACAAAGAAAAAAAAAAGGGGGTGCTAATGTGGCACTGCATCTTCGCACAATGCTTTCCTCAGTCACAAGTTGTTGCCTGAGAGCATGTTCTAACAAAGCAGAAGCAGCTAAATCAGCACTGGAGCCAAGCAACCTGGTGTTGCAGCCCTTGGCTCTGCTTGAGACCAGCTTACAAAACTTGCAAACACCCTGCAGACTTCCTAACACAATTCAGATGCAGGATCTTGTTGATGTATGAAAGTTAAAGCTGGAGAAAACAAAAACAAGCAAACAAAAAAACCCCTACACCACGGCACAACTACACTGCCTTTACAAAGATTCTTCCTGAATTTACCAGACTGGACAAGCCTGATCATTTATTCGCAGCAGATGTCCTGGGCCCATGGTTGGCTGAAACCTGCAGTTCAGGGAAGCCTTGTCTGTCCCACAACCAACCTGCAGAAATATATAGCATGGGCAAAGAGGAGAAGAAACTGTTTCTGACCTCTATAATGCACAAGCTGTTGGCCAGGAGATTCAGTTGCATGATCTAAGTATGCATTTCAACACCTCTTATAATTATGAATTGTCTTTGGGTTGTTTTTTTTTTTAATATAAATTCAGCATTGCTAAGGTAGGTACAAAGGTGTAATGTGGATTTTAATGGATAATGTAGTTCTGTGAAATGCTTTCTTTAATTAATGTCTTAAATTAAAAATCCCACAGCATGATGTCCAGTGGATTCTACAAAAATTGGTCTTTTTTCTATCAAAGGATGGAAGCCTGCAAACACTCTGTAAGGTGTGAATGAATGAATTCATCTTCAGTGCACACAGTGCCTTGTTGAACTCAGGGGAAGGAGGGACTCCCTTGGTGTGACTGAAAACAGGGAGGAAACCCTCAGTTTACACCCTTCCAGAAGACTTCACCAGACAGAGAGAGCAGAAGGATCTGCTTAGGAGGAAACTACCGTTTTGTCCTGCACAGCCAGGGTGGTGGAAGAGAGAATCTCTCCCATTGCTGCCTCTTCTTCAGTAGGTCATGAGGATAACAGGCAGTTAAGATGCTGAAATGCTGGGGAAGGCTGGCTACAGCCTATTTTTAATCTCACCATCCTCTTGCAGGCTTCAACTCCAGCATCTTCCTAACACTCCACCAGCTCCTAAAACCCTGCTCATCTTCCTGCCGCTGGCTCGATCTGATTTCACACTCCCACCCGCTCCCTTTGCTGCACGTGAAGCTGGGCAGGGAGCGGCACGGCGGTGGAGGGGAGTGGGTGAGGGCTGCTGGGGTGGTGGGAGGCAGCCCTGTGGCAGAGCATCGCTGCAGGGAGAGGGACAGCACCTTCTCCTGGGTGAGAAACCCACCCTGGGCTTCATCCTCTGACTGTTTGGCTTTCACAGGCAGGGTTTCATCCCCTTATCCACCAAAAGAAAAGGGTCTGCACAGAGGAAAAGGGGAAATCATTTTAATCCCAAAGGATGTTGTATAAATCTCCCCATTGCTTGTTAAAAGAAAGGCTGTGATTTGCTCTGGGGCTTTGTCTTCCATTTCTTTTGTGTCGTCCATGTGGGACTACATGAGATCTCTGCCCTGCTTCATCGATCTTGTACTTCCTTTATAGTGTCACCAAAGCAGAAGAAGCCTGGAATATTCCCCCATGCTTCCTGAAACTGTTCTCTGCAGAGTTACACCACAGCACTCTCTGAGATTAAATATGGATTGAGGCAAGATCAGAAACTGGGTGTTTACATTTTCCCATCAGGATGAGAAATCCTGCCAAATGGAAATGCATGTCTCTCCTTAAAATGAAAATGAAAATCTTCACCTCCTGCCTTACCTTTAACTCTTCCAAGATGCGTTACAAAAAAGGTCACAAGTGAGCAATAATTCTTAAGCTACGGGTTCAAATCCTTCCAGTGAAGCTTTTAAGATTTTTACATCATTACAGTGAGATGCTGAATTAGCTAATTAATCCCCTAAACACCACAGTGACTAAGCTAATGTCTAGTCCCATTCAGAAGGGAATAAAGCAGACAAAGCAGTTAAGTGTCCCTCTCTGGACAGGGAACTGACACAGAAACTAGGATTAAAATCTCATTAATTTTGGCTTCTAATTCCCTCTTCAGGCCACTTGCCTACTCACAGGAGCCAATTCATTTTCCAGTGTCAGTGCATTTTCTTTATTAATTATGGTTAGTTAATCTTTGAGAGGTTGTTGGCATTTTTAAATACAAGACCTGAGACATGTCAGCAGACAGAAGATGGAAGGATTTTTCCTCTGGTTCAGATATGCTTTAAAATGTGAAGCAAGAGAATCTTAAATGCACTTGTCAAGGTAGATGATTTCCCCTTAAGAAGCCATCGTAGTTACACATTGCCGAATATGGAAGTGTTTGCCTCTGGAAGTGGAGAGGAGGAGGAGGAAGGCAAGCAAACAAGCTGTATCTGTGAATACTGCCTGGCTGTGTCAGAGCTGTGGCACCGAACCACGTCCCTTCCTGACCAGGCATTCAGATGCTTGAATACCTATAGCGGAGCAATTGTAAACCCAGTACACAAACTGCGGCTGGGATGATCTTGGCCAAATAAATCAGCTGTCCAAAAACATCTCAGGCTGTGAGTATAACCAGCAATCACAAACTGCTAACTTTGTGTGCAGGTGTAAACTAAAACCCCCCACAGCTATGCCAGTATAACATCAGTAAATTATATGAAGCATATCTCCCCAATGAAAAATACCCCCAAACACAGTGAAATCTGGGATTATTCTAAATTGCGAATTAATACAGCCTCTACAGGGACAGCAGGGAGGTGGTGGAGAGAAGATGTCCTATGCTACCTAAGGAGTCTGTTAGTTCAGCCTGACGGGGCATCAGGGCCCACCTCAGACACCTGTCCAAGCCATACAGCCCCCTGGCACCCAGAGCCAGCAAGAACCAGGGGCTGGGCAGAGGGATTGGTGGGAGCTGAGGTTTTTCTTTCTGGAGCAGCTGGGAGTGAAGGCACCATGTGCAGCAAGGCTGGGAGGGGATGGAAAGCCAAGCTTGCTCTTTCAACTCATCTCTTCTCACTTAGGGCAGTGTCAGCTGGCTGGGGCACCCACACAGTATTGGGCAAGGAAAGAGAGCCCATGGAGCCTGTGGTTGCTTTGCTGTCAGCAGAATCAGGGTATTTTTAGACTACACCAGTAAATATGGAAGGTTTTTCGTTTTCAACAGTTTAACCCATTGAACATGAATGGGCTGGGCTATCTGTAGGACAATACCGTAAAGGGAGAGACAAATGAAAAGGTTTTTGCCCTTTTGCCCTCTCCTCTCTGGTCCATCCTCATGCAGAATACAGTCCCGTCTCCAGTTCACACTGGTACCCTGGAAGCCACGGCCTTCCCCAGAGCATAACCTGCTGGTTCCTGACCTCACGGGGTACACCAAAATATTATGAGAAGAATAGTTTTGGTTTTTTCTCTTTGAGGAAAAAATCACACCTTAGAGAGAGCTCTCTTGGCTTATTACTGTTTGAGCAGTGACTGCATTATGGAATATCTTAAGCTGCATGGGATAAGTTTTTCTCTCCTGATTTTGCAAGAAAGCCTGGGTCACTCTTCTGGGGTGGAGGAAGACATGAGGTCAAGCCCACAGCCTGTCCTGAGCACAGTGTCCTCCATGCTATCTGAGTTCAGCAGTGACTGCATTATGGAATATCTTAAGCTGCATGGGATAAGTTTTTCTCTCCTGATTTTGCAAGAAAGCCTGTCCTGGGCACTCCTGCAGGAGCTTCATCCAGACATGGAGCTTGGCATGTTTCATGTGGAGGTGAGCAAACTTCTGATAGCACCTTCCCAGGTTGGAGCCATGGTGCAAATCAGAGGGAGACAAGACACCAGTGGCCACAGCGTAAGTAATTTCAGCACACAGACAACTTGTCAGTGGACTTCCCACTGACTACCAGATATCTGAAACTTCACAACAGAAAGCATCTCTGCTGCGAGGAAATAACATCTGACGAGCTATCCTGTTACAGGTGGAGGAAGAGCAGAAGCCCACATTACTGCAGTCAGGAGCAGTAGGTGGAGCAGCTGTTTGTTGGTCAGGGTCCCTAGCCTACAAAAACCTGGAGCCAGGGAGGGGCTGGGAAACACCCCTTCCTCTTTCCACAAGCCTAGAGATCATTTAAGATGTTCTCCTATAGCACTGGGGAAAATAAGGCAGCAGACTTGTGCCTTTTTTCCTGCTCCTAGAGGGGGAAAAATGGGACCATGTCATGATTCAGGAGCTGAAGCACAGCTGCAGGTAAGCACGGACAAAGATGGAAGGAAGAGGGGAATGAAATTTGAAGTGTCTGTGGGAGTAAGGAAGGCTGTTGGATTGATGGTGGGAGATGTAGTTGATGAGTGTGTATTTTGTGGGGATGAGATGTTCCTGTGTAGCTGTATTGTGTCAGGGAGTGCTCTGTGTGGGGATATGTCTGAGGTGTCTTTGAATTTTTTAAGTAAAATGATTATTAGCTGTCATTAAACAGTGCTGGCAGGTATATGAGGCAGATGTTATGGATGTGCTGAAAATTCATGAGATGTGCTGGTTCTTACTTGCTTGAGTCAGAACAACTGCGTTAGAAGGGTAATAAAGATTGCACTTGTTTCCTTGGTATTACAGTGAGTGTAGTATCTATTGGTCAAGACATCCTTGGCTCCTAAGTGTCACGAACTTGTTTTTATACTCTAGTTTGAGCTGTAAGGAGTTGTTTCAGTTGTGGAGGCCTCTCACTGTTGGTATCAATCCGTATGCTAAGTTGTAGTCCTTTGGGTTATGAGGAGGGAAAAAGAATTACTAAAACTTGCCCAAGAAAGGGCTATAGCAGTGTCTGCTGATGCTGAAAACCCTTCCCCTCTGCTTAGGTGGGTAGAGCTGGGCTGTGGAAAGGACACTATTAACAACACAATAAAATGAAGCTGCAAAGCATTCATGCTTAGGCTAACTATCTGCTGAAGCTTCCTAAAGCAGAGACTTGTTTACGTCTTTGCTTGAGAAAACAGATGCAAAGTAAAACTTCCTGGAAATGTTTTGGCCAGTGCAAGTCCTCACCAATGTCCCCTGTTTCCACCTAGCTGGAACTCACAAGGGCTTTGGCTGCATCAGAGAGAACCTGTCAGTGCAGGTGTTATCACCTAAACCCTCTGAGAAAAGAGTGCTTTCTTTCCAAGCTGATAGCAGCTCTCTAGACAGAGAAGGCTGGTCCAGAAGAGCATTTGATGTGCCTATGTGTGACCTAACATGGCTTTGGCAGCTTGTGAGTGCAGGGTTTTGTCAGGGTCTTCACTGCATCCCTTCTTCCCATGGCCTGCTCAGAGATATGTGATTGTGGGCAGGGGGCATGCAGTGAATCTCTCTGGTTTGCCATGAAAGCAGAGGTGTGGCAGGCTGGAGGGTGTCCTCCTGAGGAAGCTAACCATTCTCTAGTACCTGGGGCCTGGCTCTGTGGCCAGATGTGCCCCTTGTCCCTTTGCCAGGAGGTGTGTTCCTACCCAGTTTCCTCAGAGGCACTCAATGCAAGCAACAGAAGATGCAAAGCCACTTGCCATTCAGCCCCCTTTGAAAACAGGTGCACCCAAGCGCAACTGCACTCCTGAGGCAGATCATCCAGCCGAAGTGCCTGTGGCCTTCTTGCACCAAGCAGCTTGGGAGCACTGAAGAATTCACGCTGCTGCTATGGGTTGGGGCCAGTGCTTAGCCCAGAGTATGGGAGAATGTCATTTACATGGCTGTTCTTTGCCTGCGAGTGGGTGCTGGACTTGTTTCTCTGGAATTATAAAGAACATAGAGATGGCAAGGCTGCAACATGAGGCTGTAACATCAGCAAGGTTTAAGTGTCTTGCTCAAGAGAACATGCAACCTGAGTGTCAGTGGCATCCCCTACACTGTTCCCCTTGTAGTTAATTTCAGCCATGGAAATAAGCCAGGACTTGGTGCAATTACCTGGTTTTCTTCTAGAAATAATGGTGGTTTAGACCAACATCTTAAAAGTCTGTGGTTTAGGCTAATGTTTGATTAAACAGCTATTGGCAAGCTTTCTTCCTCTTTCCAATATCCATACAGACTAAAGCCTACCCCGGCCAAATACAGTGCAAGAGGGCTAGGGTGGATAGGTGGCTTTAGCAATTTTGAGAGGGAAGAAGAGCAGGAGCAGTAGACAGCTTAGAAAACAGGAGGTTTGCTTGGTCCCAGGCAGCACCTCTTGGAATAAAAAATCTGAATCCCATGTGCACAGGTCAGGTGGAACAAGCCCTGCTGCAATGGAAGAACATCACGGATGTGCAGATACCTGGCAGCAAAGTGACCACCTGCCAATGGCAGGTCTCATGGACACCAGTGCTGGCAAAAACAGTGGGAGCCAAAGGGTCGGAGAGGGAGAAGAGAAAGGGAAGGAGGAGAGAGTGGAGAAACGTGACAGAACCAAGATGTTGCCATGGAGAGTAGCTCATGAATTTTCCTCCATGGCCTGCTATTAAAAATGCTTTGTTTAGCTTCTGCCAGCACGTTGTTTTTATTTTCCCCTTCCGTATCGGAAGGATGCTTAAAGTGAATTCTGGCTCTGTCCAGTCCTTTTGGCCTCACTACAGACAAAAATATACAGTTGCTTGACAAGTGAGAGCTGGCACTTGCAATTCTTGTCTTCACTGAATTTGTTCCAACTCCCAAGCCTGCAGAAGGCAAGCTGTATATAGGATTAGTTTTCTGGTTTCCCTGTGTACATGAAAAAATGTCCAGCATGTCCCAAAGCATTTTTATTCCCATGACTGATCACAACTGCTTCAGTACATCACTGTAGCTCCAGCACTGAGCTCTGCATCTGTTTGTTATTAGTAGGTTTGTGTCATGTGGTCAGAACAGATTTAACAGTGTTTATATAGCATCTACAGAAGACGGCCTACATGCAAGGAAGATAGCGCTGCCTTTGCATCAAAAATTAGATTTTTCTCATATTTAATGCTTTAGAAAAAGTTAACTCTTGTGAAAATGCAGAGGTTTTTAACACAAACTCCAAAACTTGACTGCAACAAACTTTAACAGACTTCCAAGGCTAAAAATACACAGCGAAATCTTAAATTACATGGGGGGGGGAGCTGCATGAAGGTGAAGTGACTTACTAATGCTTTAATTATACACAGAGCAATTGGCATTATTTTTACTCTGCAGCGTTGCAATGTTTTGAACGCTTAAAAGCAGCCACCCATAAATAGTGAGATTGCAGTACAGCTTGTTCCACTGCCAGACATTCCACAGTCCTTGGGTGAAGTTTTCCAATCCAGTCCTATGGTTTAATTCTGTTGACTTGATGTTTAAAATTAAGGGTGTGCTTGAAGTATTTAAGATTGGAGAATTTCTGCAGAACAGTGATGCAGGGCCCCACTGCACCCCATGGTGGTGGAGCAGACCTCAGAATTCTTCCAGGACTCGCTGTTGCTGAATTATTTTTGCAAGTTGTACCTGTCTGACTTTCAAACTAATTTTTTCCCATCTTGTATAGAAGATGTGGTCCCAGAACTGTCACTGACATTTTGCATCATGCTTAATAATAGTATGAAACACTGGGGGGAACTCGTAATTTCCCAGAAGTAAAGGGGGAGGGAAATATTGCTACACAGAAATCTAGACATGGGAAATGGGAAGGATGCACCAAACAACACCTTCCACCTACAGTCAATGAAAATTGATTGCTTAAGAGAAGCCCATTTACACCAGAAGTGTCATCTTTTGCCATGCTTCCATGATAATGGGCCACAGTGAGAAATTATTTGCCCCTTATTACAGTATCTTAGCTGACACTCAGGCCAACTCTGAACACAACAGCAATCTGTTGCTTACTCCTAGCTTCTTCCCAATATAACACAGGTACCTTACTAACAGACCTCTTCCTTCTCAACCTTCTTCTGGCTCCTGTTTGGGTTATTCAAGAATTCCTGCCTGTCCAAGTTGCACCACAGCTATACACCCATCCTGCTGACTGTGGTGGTACAGAGAGATGTTTTGCTGGACGTAAAGAAGTCATCCTTCAGTCTAGCAGCCTGAGCTCTGCATAGACTAATCTAGCTTGCTTCTTGCCTACAGCTAGACTGACTTGCTTAAAGCTGATACAGTTCCCCAGTAGTACTCTGCAGTTTGTGAGGTAGAGTTTTGCTATGAAGCAGACCACGAGCTGTCTCTGTGTTACAGACAGAGAACAAAGACCCAGGGAGGGCAAATGACATGTCCCTTGCTCTGCTGCTAGCAGAGGCGCTGCTATGAAAAGAATCAAGACACTGCAGCCTTGCTTCTGCTCAATGCTTACTTTTTTCTTTGCTAATGGAATGAGGAAAGAATTTTAATTAATTTGCATCGTTATTAAGTATGCCAGCATTGAGAGAAATAATGTAATTGGCTTCCAATTATAACAACAAACATAAGGGAGAACAAAAGGCATGACCACCATTTACAGCATAGGGCACTTTGTTATGAGCTCATCTGCCCTAAGTGGATGCATTCCTTCTGCTCTGTAATTTTATCAGCAACTTAAAAGCTCTGTTTCATGGAAACAGCTCTACTTGCTGGTTTCTCCCTGCTGTCTCCTGCCATGCAGAACTGTCCATATTCGTACTGTCTACTATTAAACCAGGTGCTTATTCCACCTCACGCTCCCCCTCTTCCCACCAGCTACCCAGGAACACCAGCTTGGGTGCTTTGCCATGGTTCTCCTCATCCCAGGTTGCTCTGCACCCACTTGCTGCAGGAGCTTGGGGTCCAAGTGACAGAGGAACCAAGGAGACAGAAACAACCTTCCACTAAAATATCTTTTATTTTTAGACTAAAATCCTATTTCACAACTCTCAAGCACCTCCAGAAATCAATTTTCCATTTTCTTGAGGTACATCCAGAAACAAATTTTGAGCCATTTGATTTTATGCTATTGATATTGAAATAATTTGGATATGGCTGTTCATCCAAATTTTACAAACCTGGAATCTTCAAGAGCAGAATGTCTGGAGAGAGCCCCTCCTCATTTCAGAGTGGCCATGAAACCACCTGTAAGGAAAGCTTTTTGGTTTTCTGATACCCTTGATTCCTAAAGGCCCCTGGAAACAGAGCTGCATTGACAGTGGAAAAAAAATGAGGAAAAGGCTATGGTTTCTCAAGAGTTTTTACAAAGGCTCTTGCCAATTATACAGTGATAAACCAGAGTTTATTCTTAATTATCTGTATGAGGGAAAGCTCTTTCTTGTTGGGGACAGCACGAGGCAGGCAAGCGTAACCCACCAGTCTCAACTTCTGTGCTAGAGTAAGGGTTCAGAATGGTACTCAGGGTTTTATTGGGTGAAGACAGATCAAGTGCTCACTTGTTTTCCTGCCTCTGCCCTCCCACAGGTTAATTAAGTGCCATTAGTGCCCTTCTCAGGGTGCTCTAATAAAAAAAGGCCAAGGGAAGCATAGGGGTCTCTCTCCTGCCCTGTCTGAGTTCAGCAGAGCAGCCACAGCTCCAGGTGAGGTCTTCAGCTGGGCTGCCTCCTCCTCTGTCCTTCTGATCACTGCCTTGCAACTAATTTAGCCCTTTGAAGCTACCTAACCACATTTGCTCTGCTCATGAAAGGGGAGATTAACTACTTCTAAGATTTGCTGAGCAGTGAATCTGAGCTTGCTGCGATACCCTGGAGTCCTTAACTATGAAGACAAATCATGTTAATTAGGGACTACCAAGACACAGGACAGAATTAATCTTATTAGAAAGTTAGATGGGGATGCAGAGCAATTAGAGGTTTTGCTACAGATCAAGACAGCTGAAATGGAAGTGTAATAAAGTGCACTAGCCTCCAAAATCACCTTGAAGTATAAGCTATCTTTTAAGTAGTATAGGAATGTAAAACAAAACTGTGACATAAATGTTCAGAGATCCACAGTGATAAGTGTGCAGGAGACTATCAAAAATACCTTTTTTTAAATCCAGAAAACTCGTTGCCTGCATTTTATGAGCCAAAGCATCTAAAGGGGACATGACAGAGTTGTACTCTGTAGCCTGGAGGTGCAGTGCTGCACCCAGGGGTCTGGAATGTGATTTGAGAGACCAGAATTCAGTCCTGGCTTTTCAGCTGCTTGCTAAATAATTCTGAAGCTGTATCTTTATTCTTGTAGTGCTGGAAGAACATTATTTAGGGGTTAACACCACTACTCTCATGTGTCTCTTCCATTTAGATAGTCCTTGTCCCAGGAAACTTACCTACCATCTTTCATGCACCTAACATGAGGGGGTTATATCCCTGTTGCTCTGTTCAGTGCTTTCTTCAGCTACTGTAAGTTAAATAGTGACCAGATCTTGCTTTAACAGACTGTTTTCACAAAAGCACTGTTCTTTCTTACGTGAAAGGTAAAGCACTTCACCTAATAATGCCACTGCAGAGTTGCTGTTTTACTCAGGTACATAACAGGTGAAATATTTAGGAGATGATGCTTTAGGCTTGAAGTTTGGCTTTGGCACCTTCAGGTGCCAAACAAAAATCTCATTCCGTGATAGTTTTCCTAATGGAGAATATAAAGCTGTCTTATCCAATTCAGCAAAACCATAGGGAACATTTTCTGCAGCTTAACTTTTGTCCATTTTAACTGAAATTTCCCGCACTAACATCCCTGAAAGCAGATTCAAACATGACCGGTTCTGTAGAAGAGCAGTGTGGTATGAGGAGGACAAGAATTCACACAGAGCTTTGCTGCAACTAACCCACACTCTCTTTGGGGAGGGTGGGTACTGTAATTGTAGAGGTGAAGCACACAGCCAGAGTGAGCCTCTGTGCATGACCTGCTGTCTACAGTCTTGTCTCTATGGGGAAGATGGGGAGAAGACCTGGAGTCTTACAGAGCCTTTTGGCTCTCCATGGAAAGGCTCCAGGCAGAGCAACAAAAGCAAGTCTTTGTTGGCAGCAGAGAAATGAGCTGTGGTACCTTATGCCTGATATCACCCCAGAGCAGGCTCCATAAATAGAGCAGGCTGGAGTGACCTATGACTTTACAGATTCTGTGAATATGAGCACCAGCCAAGACAAATTAACTCAGCCCAGCTCTAGCATAGTTTTCTAAAAAGATGATTTCTTATTAGGGTGGAGAAAATGTGGAGATTATGGAGGCTGCTGCACTGTATCTGCATCAGCAGGTATCCCATGATATTGTGGACAAGGACCTGAGGAACCTGCTCTAGTTTAATGCACTTGGAGGAAGGACTAGATGACCTACAGAAGCCTCTTCCAGCCTCAGCTATTCTATGATATTTCAGTAACCTTAACTACTCTATGCAAGGCTTAGCTGATCTATCTCAGTTTCTTTTCCCAGAGCCATATCCTTCTGCCACTACATGATAACAGCTCTTGAACACAGGTCCCTTCATGATTTTTCAATTTACTTTTGAAGACCTGTTCTGGCTCTTAAACATCAGATGCAATTACTCTCACAGCAATCAGTACACCTGAGCAGAAAGCGTGCTTATGAGTTGCTGATCATGTTAAAATAGGTGATCTTCAAGTCAATAGTCCCTTGACTTTGACATTGGCCCCCTGAGCACATGCATGCTCATATCAAACAGCTTAGCCAGCCTCTGAGAGGAGCTGCCTTTGTACCAAGGGGAAATAGCATTTCTTCTATCTTTAGAAAGTCTTCTTTCTTTAAAAGTAAGAAATATCAACTTGGATAAAATCATAATTCCTGCAGGGTCTAGTCCTTTTTTGTCTGAAAGTAAAGCTAAGGGACACACCACAGCTTAGCTGAGCAGGTCAGAAACATAGACAAATACTGGGTCCTGTTCAGGAGCTGGGTTATCCACAAACAGTTAATGCCACCTGTGTCCAGCAAGGCCTGGGCCTCTTGCACAGACATGCAAGTGGTCTTGTGGTATTTTACCTGGGGTCTTTTAATCTGAACAGCCCCTACACACCTCTGTCTCTAGAAGTTCTTGTATTCCAAATTTGCAGGCAATAGCATTTGATTAACATTTACTTCCATTACAGGACAGATTTTCCCTTTACCACATAATTCCTAATATCTGCCATCTAGCTACTGGTCAGCATTAGAGAAAAATGCATATGCATTTGTTTGTAGATATCACAAAAAGAACCAAGTTCCCAACATCACAACAGTTATTCCCAGTGAAATATGAAAAGTAATACCTCTACTATACAACAATTCAAGGACACCATTCTTCAGAGGCAAGAGAAGATTTATATGGAGTGAGATGTACCAGGGAAAGTCTTGTACAAAAAGAAACTGGAAATTATCATAGTTTCATCTTGCCTGTTGTTCTTTATCATTCTCATGTTGAATAGGTTACAGTAAGGTTAGGAACAAGGGTAACATGGTTCAACTCTCCTAATGCAAGACTGCTGGGAGTGCTTATTGAAATGTTAAAGGGTGCAGCTGAGATGAGATTCAGACTTTTAAATGTCTTTTCCTGCCTTATTGAGAAGCCAGAATGGGGGCAGGGGACCAACCCTGACACCCCACACTGACATTGCAACATGAGACTTTACAACCTAAACAAAGATGTTGTTTCTCTGCTCCTCTGTCTTCCAGTGTGACAAACTGGAATTCACTATGGTCAGTTCTTACCGAGTTTTCCATAGTGTTTTCTAAACAGGATGACTTTTTGGAGGACACTAGACCTGCAGAGGAAAGGGAACTCACATTAGCTAATTGTGTGCCAGCCAGGGTCAGGACCTCCTTGTGGCAGGCAATGTATGAACCCCAGAAGATTCTCCCTGTCCCAGAGAGCTCATACTGCAGATCTTGAATATCCCCAAAGCTATTCCTGCCATATCTTCTCAGGAACTGGTGTTATGTACTGTCTCTCTCAAGAGTTTCTGGGTCTCTGGAGCAGTTCAAAAAAGCTTCATAACGTGAAACCCACCAAGGACTCCCCCAGTTCAGGACTCCAAGGAGTAGGGAAAATGCATCTCCTCAGAAAGAAGGGGTGGGTGTAGATGAAAAACCCTTCTTGAAAGGGCAGGCTTAGCTGGGGGACCATCCATCTAGCCTTTATTCATTCCTCTGTTGGTGTTCTTTTCCTGCTGCCAAAAACTACATCTATATTGGGCCCACATTCACCTCTGACATAAATCCATTGACTACCACAGAGCTACACTGGGGATTAATTTGGCTCATCAGGTCTAATCTGATCTTGGCAGCAATTCAGAAGTGCAAACAGCAGAAAGACAGTTCTTTTAAACAAAAGTAACGGGCCATGGCAAATATTATATGCCTGCTGCTCTCCGTGAGGCTGATGAAACAAATCCAAACATGAACTTGAACAGGGCTAACATAAATATGCTTCCATACAATTTGAGCAGAATTAGAAATTGTAGAAAATGACCCTATATGCATATACCCACTTTCCTCACTTTTTAGTGGGTCTCTTGTGCTGTACAAGGAACAGGTTCTGCTCTGTACAGCAGCCAGTGTTGTTCTCCTTGCCCCACAGCTGAGCAGGACCATGCCAGGACCCTGGCAGGCTCTCCAGTTTCATCTTGTGCCCAGAAGCCGTACAGCTGGGAGACTAGTTATCCAGCTCCTGTAACCTCACAGCTTCTAATAGCTGAATCTGTTTTAAGCTCATTTCTGGCCTGGATTCACTCTCTGGGCATTCCCACCGCAACGTGAATTCAGTTTATGGGACTGCACAGCTGAAACTAAGGTGAGAACTACACTTGACCCCACTACAAAAAAAGGCCTCTTGCAAGTCTCCTACCTGGCAGAGTTGTGTCAATCATGCAGTTCCATTGTCTCTCCAGCTATGTTAATCACCTTCCTCCCTCCCTTTGCCCTGTAAATGTTGCAACATTACCTCAGTTTTCTCTTCTTTTACAAACAAGGCTTCTGTCCCCTCTGCTGAAACCGTTATCAGTAAGGTCTGTAAGGCGTCTGGGCAAGTATCAGGACCTCTGCTCCATCTGCAGTATTTCTGGTTCCTAGCTGCTCTGGAGTAGATTAGAGCCTCTCTGCTCTTTGATGTCTTACCATCTGCCTTTGTTTCTCCTACCATGTCCTCAACATCTCTCACTCTATATTGCCATCTTTCTCTTCCTGTTTCACAGAAGCACAGACTGAGCCTCTGCAGTTCCCTTCCCCCCGTTTTCTGTTCCCTCCATGCCATGCTTCTTTAAACTTCATCCACACATAAGCCTTCATATGCTGTCTCCATCTTTTTGCCAGTGACTCAAACTCCTGCATCACCTTAGGACGCTTCTCCCACGTCTTGCTCAGTCTTTCTGGTATCTCTGCTTGAACATCCTCTTGTCTTAACTTGGTGATGGCAAAGTCAAAGTCCATTTCCCTGTGTGGTTGATGTCTCTCACTGGTGACACCAACAACCACCTTCCCATCAATCAGGCTCACAAGTGAAGAGAAAAGGAGGAGAATTTAGTATTTAATTCTTCCCTCTCCTTTTCCCAAGCATTCAGGTCACCCCAAACACTATTCCTTTTTCTCTCTCCCATCAACAGGTTCCATGTTTTTCTTTCCTTACATTCACTTCATTTGCTACATCCTACCCTCCAGTCCCGTTCCCTGTCACACACTGTATCAAAAGCTTTCTCCGCTAAGACTTTGCTTTTGGAGCTGGTGAACATCAGTTGCTGTTACCATTTATATACCCTGTAACATAAATCCCTTACCTTTGAATTAGTGATCTGTTGTAGTTCCTGTGTGACACAAGGTAACTTCTTGCAACAATTTTTTTCTGTAGCTAACAAATGTCCCCAACCGTATTAGGAACTTCCAAAGGCTAAATCAATTAAATCATTATGTGATTTTTTTTTTTTTTAAGACTAATAGGTCAGATACTGTTCTTATACATGTAGATATCTGCAGCTCTAACCACCAAAATGATGGAAGGCTATACTTTCTCCTGTCCTAACTCAATGAGCAGTGGAAGAAAGCAAACTAACACACTGTGGTGAGTCCATACTACCCACCCCTTAAAGCATGTGCTATTATGTGCTCTCTGAAAGAGTGGACCATTGATACACTTCTACATGCCACAATGGTCTTCTCCTACTTAGGAATTCCTCACTCTTCTATGCTAATCCCTACAGGTGCCTGAAGTCTATTTCCACAGTCATTAGAGCTTCCTACACTTACATTTTTAGTGAAATTAATTATTCTTCCCTTTAATGATTAAAAACATATCATTTTTTTCTTCCCTCACACTTTACAAAATTTCTAGTACAGTATTGCACAAAAGCAACAATCTAACACATTAGAGCTATTCTGCCATCTTTTATTGTGCCTGCAGTGGGGGAAAAAAACCCATGTATTTTTAGCTGACTGTGCTACACAGAACAATCTGATAGCAGAAGCCTGTTATTGTCACTCAAAGGAACATTTGTTTAACCAGATGCAGTTACGAAAAATTACCTTAAATTTTACAATTAGTATTT
Organism: Antrostomus carolinensis; assembly: GCF_000700745.2. Taxonomy (NCBI): domain Eukaryota; kingdom Metazoa; phylum Chordata; class Aves; order Caprimulgiformes; family Caprimulgidae; genus Antrostomus; species Antrostomus carolinensis. Next base: position 39,482 of record NW_010314277.1, read on the forward strand.
TCTAGAGAAAAATGTCTCTTCTTTGCAAAATCCAAAGCAGTGAAGCACAGAATCCAAAGCAGAGAAGCGCAGTGAATAGCAAATCCAAAAACTGGCATTTGGATGTGCCAGTGAGATATTCCATATCATGTCATGTCAGCATATTAGCCAGGGCTGACTGGAAATCAGGGGTATTCTCTTTTGGATCGCTCAGGCTCACTCTTCCAGGGTTGTGGTTTTGGGACTGTCTCTGCTCTGGGATCACTGGCTGGCACAGGCTGGGTACCGGTCGGTAGGTGGCAAGTATAGCACTGTGCATCACTCAATTGTATATTCTGTTATCACTGCTGTTATCATTATAATTTTATTTTAATTAGTAAATAGTTTTTATCTCCACCCATGAGTTTCCTTGCCCTTTTACTTTCGATTCTCTCCCCTGCTCCCTGGGCGAGGGGGTGGGAGGAAGGTGAGAGAGCGGGCTGTGCTTGGCTGCAAGGTGCAAGCCAAAAGGGTGAATCCACCCAAACCACTACACTAGTTTAGCCTCACTGCCCTCCAAGGCTTTTCGCTATAATGAAAGTGAAACATGCAGATTAGGATTATGAGTGTGTACCAGAAAATGAAGATACTACAGGGTATTAAGGAATGTTTGTCTGAAGTCTCTTTACTGTGTTAGGAAATAATTAAGATTTCCTATAGGAAATTCTTCCTGTTTAAGCAGTGCTAATGGTATGTGCTGGGTTTTTTATTTGAGGAGAGCAGAACTGGTTCCATAGCATACCATCAAGTGCTTATGCTGTGCAGCTATATGAGGAATTATAGGCTGAAGACGACTAGCTGCCAGGCAATTAATCCTCTTTATATAAGCCCATATCAAGGCCAACAGAATGGAACATGTATCTGTGCCGCAGCAGATTCAGTGCAAAGTCTTACCTAAACTTAAACCTAGCTTACTTTAACCATGGCTTTGCACAGGTACTAATCAATGTTTTCATCTGCCATCTCATGATGTGAGGTGGTGTAACCTCCAGCTAGGGCATGGAACAGTTACTTCAGCTGTAACTGCTTAGGATGCCACAATCAAGTTTCTGATGGAGTTGTCAATGCCCCAGATATCAGAAGAGTGATAAGGGAAACCTTTCTATGTTAGTCATCACAAACAAAGATTATTGCCAGGCATTGTTCTGGTTGTCTGGGCTGAAGCTAGGAGAGACAGTAGCCAGTTCTGAAGATTCATCTGAGTTCACCTGTCAAGCGCATTAGTAACTATAGCAGCTCTCAATGCTGATATGTAGCATGCAAGGACCTTGCTCATACTTTCTATTCCATAGATAATGCATAAAGGAAAGAACACTGTGAACATACAGCACATCCTTCAAGGAAGAGATCTAAATATCACCATGAGCAGTGTAGCAAAAACATGTGTTCAAGGTGCCCCACAATCAGCAAAGCTAACAAGATTTTACACTGTACTAGAAGAGGGGTGATATGGAAGAGATTATAATGGTGTTACAGGAATCAGTGACATGTTGTGGTGAGTTGACATTGGCTGGCTGCCAGACACCCACCCAGCTGCTCTTTTGCTCCCCTCCCCCTCCATGAGATAGAAGGAGAAAATAAAATGAAAAAGTTTGTGGGTCGAGATAAAGGCAGCAAGATCATGTACTAATTACAGTCAAAGGCAAAACAGACTGGCCTTGGGGAAAATCAATTTATTGCCTGTTAAAATAGGTTTGGATAGTGAGAAACAGACAAATTAAAACACAGACATGGACACACACACCCCCACCTGCCTTTATTCTCTCCTGCCCCCAGATTCAACTCTTTCATTCCTGATTCCTCTACCTTTGCCCCACTCTGAGCAGTGCAGGACAGATGGGGAAGGGGTGGGGGGTTGTGGTCAGCTTGCAGCAGTTCCTCTCTGCCACTCCTTGTTCCTGATGCTTTTCCCCTGGTCTGCTGCTGATCATTCCATGGGCTGCAGTTCTTTGGGACAAATCTGCTCTAGCATGGGCTCTCCAAAAGTTGCAGTTCATGTCAGAAGTACCTGCTCTAGCACGGGCTCTCCATTGCATGTCTCTCAGCTGTTCTCACAGATGTGTCCCCCCTCCCCTGCAGCGCTCTGCTATCAAAACCTTCCCACCAACACCCAATACACATACACTGTGGAAAAGAGCTAGCAAAGAGCTATGGGGAAGGGAAATTATAGTAATTACAGAAATTAAAGGTTTTTGTGAGACTTGGAGAAAGATTAGGAGGTCTAAGCTTCAAAAATATATAAATTACATGAGATATAGTGTGTATATATATACTATTAGAAAACAGCATGGAGGTACAAGTTCTTGTAAGGACAAGACTAGATCCAAAAAGATTTGAGCAATGCATGATGTACTTTAACACTATTAAAGCAAATGTCTTATTTTGCAAACCAGTTAATGGGTGGCTTTCATCTGACTCAGCTTCAGATATCTGCAAAGGAGATGTCTCAATGTGAGCCAGTTACCCTTTGCAGTCAAGGGCGGGGGGGAAGAGACAAAGGCCCCCAGAGTATGTGATTCACCCAACCTATTTTGAAGAAGACATGAGTCACACACTGGTAGTGCCTAATTCCTCCCCACAGATTATAATGGCAACCAACTCGGATGCACAGGTAGATGAATCCCATCTAATTTGTCCAATAAAAATAACACTTGCCATTAAGCTATTTTGACTAAATAATACTAATAAAATTATCTCCTGCTTTGGTGTATCAGATAGCTAATCTGCTCCTGTAGGAGGAGCTTCTGCTGCAGGCAGGCTATCGCATTCAACTCTGTTCATTACAGATCTTCCTCTGAAACATCTAGTACTGGATACAGTATGAGGTACAACAGAGCAAGGACTTTGTTCTGCAGGACTCCTAGGCCCTCAGTGTGGAACACAGCCATGTTATTATGGATACAGAGGGAAGATGGGACCTAAACTATGGTTTATGGTATCCCTGTAATACCAGTGCACATACGTTTAAATGTTTTTGCCATTCTTCACTGTTGAGAAAGAGAAGTAAAGATGAGTTCTTTGTTCTGATCATTACAGTTTATCAAAATAACCTTGGTTGTTGCCTGAAGGCTTTGCCATGATCGTGAAATACTCCTGCAACAGCAGGAAGACATCTATATTTGATGTTTCTAGCTTCTTTCATATTGCCTTTCTTCTTGAGGGTATCTTTTTTTTTCAACATGACAGTGTTTGCATGGCTCAGATGAGCCCTGTTGCTAAGAAACAAGTCCCAACTATGTCTTTAAAACTGTGCCCTTAAACATACAACTCAAGGAAGTATTTTTCTTTTCATTACACTGTATTGTGTGTTTTTATTAAGATTTCTTTAAACTCGGATCTGACTTTTGGGGTTACATTTCTATTACAACCTTCTGGGATAGGACCCATTCTTCCATTGTCTGTACAGTGCCACAGTTACCTACATATTTGTATAAATAATGTATTTTAAAATAGTGCATTATAAGGTCACAGTAAGACCCCATTTTGCACACAACTGTGGTATAAACAAGTGGAGCCTACTTACTGCAAATATCTGTTAATAGTAAAGTACAAAGCACAGTACAGGTCAGCGTTCTTTCAAATGGCAACTCTAGGGTGCATCTGTGCTTGCTTGGCTTTAGGTGTTGGGGTTGGTTTGGGTTTTTTGTTTGTTTGTTTTTACATGTACTAGCTAAAACATGCTGAAGTCCCTTTCATGTGTAGCTTTCACAGGCATAAAGCAGATTATGGGATCACATGATAGAATAACCAGCACATCTGAACTACAAACTGCTTTGTCCATCCTACCTATTTAATGCATTTTCACTAATGCATGGCACAGACAACAGCTTGCTTCCCAATGAACACAAAGTCCAAGAGTGATGGACGTAGTTCATTAAAAACAGTTTCCTTGGAAGAGATTAATGGAAACTGAAGTATGGCTGCATGATTTGAGGCACTGAATTGCAAGAAGTCCATGTAGATTCTCTCACTAGTTCTGCCACCAACTTCCTCGACCACCTTTAGCAGGTTATTTCCTCTGACTTACTCATTCAAACTGCAAACAGTGTGAGTGTGTGATATAACTCTTCCTTCATATTTCTGTATCATGACAGGACTTGAGTGTAGTCTGCACTGCTACTGAAATAATAATGCAGTAAAGCCTTGCTCGACTACCTACTTGGCACTTCTCATATCAGTAAATAATGGACTTCTCAAGAAAGACTCAAATCATAGCTACTGGAATAAGGTCTCATGTCATTTAGGTATCAGTCCTTTCACAAAATATATGATGAAGTGTTAAAATATTTTAAAAAACCCCACATTTGTCAATGAGAAGGAAGAGTAAGTTTTCTGATGCAACAGCCTCAGATTTTTAGCTTTGGTTGCTGGCTAATTTAGGAAATACAATTCTCAGTGCAACTTAGGCAGAGTCTTCTCTGGTTTTAAGTGCAAACTAGGAGCTCAGTTCTTCAACTCTTCTTTACAATGAGTAATACTTACCCACAGGAGCAACCTCAAGGGGCCAGCTCAATGTCAGAAGCAGCAGCGAAAATGGTGAACAGAGGTGAGGCAAACTGTTTCTAGAGGCTCTGCATGTTGTGGATTCTCAGTTCTGACAAGTGGGTTTAGCTTGAAATTGAGACAGTTTGTACCTGTTTTGCACTGGTTGAAACAACTGTTTATTGCTCCTAAGAATGTGACTTGGAGTCCACAGAGCAACTAGAAAAGAGACATCTCTGTCCAGTTCTGTCTTGGCAGACAGAGTAAATGAGCACTGAAAGATCTAGTGGATTGAAAGCACTGATGTGAGAGCAGAACATGTATACACAGGCCAGATTTTCAATTGTACCGTGTATAAAAGATCATCTAGTCCAATCCCCCCGCCAGAGCAGGATCACCTACAGTAGGTCACACAGGAATGCATCCGGGCGGGTCTTGACTGTCTCTAGAGAAGGAGACTCCACAATCTCTCTGGCCAGCCTGTTCCAGTGCTCTGTCACCCTCATAGTAAAGAAGCTTTTCCTTATGTTTACATGACACCTCCTATGCTCCAGCTTGCACCTACTGCCCCTTGTCCTACCATTGGAGAACATTGAGAAGAGCCTGGCTCCATCCTCGTGACATTCGCCCTTTACATATTTATAAACATTAATGAGGTCTCCCCTCAGTCTCCTCTTCTCCAAGCTGAAGAGACCCAGCTCCCTCAGCCCTTCCTCATAAGGGAGATGCTCCACTCCCTTGATCATCTTGGTGGCTCTGTGCTGGACTCTCTCAAGCAGTTCCCTGTCCTTGAACTGAGGGGACCAGAACTGGACACAATATTCCAGATGCAGCCTCACCAGGGCAGAGTTGAGGGGGAGGAGAACCTCTCTTGACCTACTAACCACACCCCTTCTAATGCACCCCAGGATGCCATTGGCCTTCCTGACCACAAGGGCACAGTGCTGGCTCATGGTCATCCTGCTGTCCATCAGGACTCCCAGATCCCTTTCTGATCATCTAATAGATCATTCCCCAACTTATACTGGAGCCGGGGGTTGTTCCTGCCCAGATGCAAGACTCTATACTTGCTCTTGCCCCTAAATTAAATACAATTTAATTAAATTTCTCCATGCCCAACTCTCCAGCCTGTCCAGGTCTCGCTGGATGACAGCACAGCCTTCTGGCGTGTCAGTCACTCCTCCCAGCTTGGTATCATCAGCAAACTTGCTGACAGTGCACTCTGTTCCCTCATCCAGCTCATTTATGAATATACCGAATAATACTGGTCCCAGTACCATCCCCTGAGAGATTCCACTAGACACAGGCCTCCAACTAGACTCTGCCCCATTGACCACAATTCTCTGACTTCTTCCTTTCAACCAGTGATGATGCAGGATGGCTAATGGCTGGACACAGAGTCCTCCCCATTCTTCTATCCGTACTCATGGCTTGGTTCAAGCTCTGCCTTGCACTTGTTCAGCTATCTACACCTCTGCAGGGTGGGTGTAAAAGAACACTAGCCTTCTGGGGCAGTATATGGCAGCCCTCAAGGCACAAAAATCAGGTCATCATGTACAACTGACCAGTATAAATAAGATGAAAGTTAGATCACCCCAGGAAGTCAGCTTCAAAGGAATGCCAGGAGAATCCATTTCACTATTGTTTTTGTGGGATGTGTGGGAGGAGCAGAGGACTGAGTGAAACAGGCACTCAAGTGCAAGTCAATGTATAAAATTACTTTCTGGCTTTTAAAAGAGAAAATAAGAGCATTTTTGTCCTCACAATTGCCAATTACTGTAGTTCCTGTGATCTGTTCTCACTGTAGCCACAATAAAATTTCAGTAGGAGGAAAAAAATCTTGTGATGCTGAGTCTCAAATACTGTTAAAAAAAAAAAAAAAAAATTCTTCTAAAACCCCTGCTAAGTCTTCTCTGGTCTTGATCAGTTTGTCGAGTGCAAAGCTCAAGTACAGAGATGTGCAGCAAAAACCATTATTAACCTTGCAATACAGACAGGAAGATTTGGTAATGCCTTCACAGTTAAATAGATCAAGAGAGATAATGGCCCAATCTAGAGAATTCACAATAACTAAATTGTCTAACTGCATCAAAACCCATGCACCTACTCTTTCAACGGATTACTTGATAACTAGTCTGGTGCAGATGAGTTCAGAAACGGGTCTGATTCGCTGCACTCATTTCACAAAGACAGAAGGAAGGTATGGGGAACCATGCCAATCCCACAGCTAGAAAGGGATTTTCTTCCGGCTACACCTCACAAATGTCTCAATTTGTGACCAGTCCTTTCTCGCAGTCCTAAATCCTTTGTGAACCCCCCACGCTAGGACAGAAACTCCGGAGTGTGTTGCAGGGCAATGAGACTCCTATGTCCTTATGGCTGCTTTGTGTATGCAGACCCAAGAAGAACCTTTCAGCTAGAATTTAGTCTTCAGATTCTTGGAACCAATGTTCAGTGGAAAGAAAATTTAAAGTTTCCTGACTCAAGGTTGCTCAAGGAAGTTGTGGATGTCCCCTCCCTGGAAGTGTTCAAGGCCAGGCTGGATGAGGCTTTGAGCAACCTGGTCTCGTAGAAGGTGTCCCTGCTGATGGCAGGGGGGTTGGAACTAGATGATCTTTAAGGTCCCTTCCAACAACCATTCTATGACACCAAAACAGTGTTTGCAAAAAGACATGCAGAAAAAAAAAAAAAAATCATTTATAGGGAATATAGATACATAAACCTTGATCCAAGAGTGTATTTTATTTTACTATAAAGAACCTAATCCTGACCACTGTCAGTGAAAGAGGTCTGACTACATGGGGCTCTGGGCAAAGTGATTTCTATGGTGTCAAGTTGCCATCTCCTTTCCCTAACACAACATAGCAAATACAATGTTGCATATTCACACACACAAAAAATCATGTTTATGGAAACCAAATCGTCATGGCAACAGAAGAGGTCTTGCAAGTATTTTTAAAATAGTAAATTAACAAAACCCATTTATGAAATCTAAATCCCATTCTTTTATGAATGCACTTAAAAACCAGATACAACAAATGGTTTTCAACCTACATAAAGAAGAAATCATTTAAACCCAAGATCACTACATTGGCATATATAATAGATACCTGCATATAAATAAATACATATTTTAAACTTAAAACAGCAAAACTGTTTCAGCTGGACAGTGTTATGTGATCACTGAGCTTATTTCGGGTAAAATATTTTCATAGAAATATTATGATTCATACTTTGGAAAATGACTCAATTTTTTAACACAGTAAACTTGCAAAAATGGCTCATTATAATCTAGTTTATTAATCTTCATTAACATTTCAGTTCTTCAAAGGCTTGTAACACTTACCTAAAATGTGCACTTTTAAAAACAACATTCTTATATTGAAATATTTTCTAACACAATCTCAAGACTAATTTGACCATTTAGCCTTTGCAGTCTTTATGAACTTGCTTGTGTTATAACTGAAACAAAATTATTATCCACAAACTCAGAGCATTTGTAAGCCTTGTGTGGATATTCAATGCTTGTGGCAAACTTGAGAGCTCAACCTGGATAAAGATGAGCTGGTGAGGGGCTGGATAATGAACTGTGATCTGTTTAAATTCATATTCCTAAGGTGGCAGCCTTAGTCCCCTGCACAGCTCCTCGTACAAGCATTATTACTGAAGTTAGAAACGTGGTACAGGTAAAAACCCTGCAGTGAACGCTATTATGTTTCCAAGAGCTCCTCTATCGATCGTATTTACCCTTTCCTCTAGCAAGATTTGACCATGATCCATGCTGGGCATATCCTTTGGGTACGTTTATACTGGAACTTTTAATTTAAGTTAGTGTACTACCAATCAGCTTTCATCAATCATCTCATTTATTTTTACTAGTCTGGATACTTCACGATCATGTGCTCAGAGGCATGAGTGTCCATGGTTTTGTCTAGTCTGACAGAGTTGTGAATTAGTTAGAAATATATCTACTCTTTTAATTTAAAAGCTCAATATAATATTGGCATCCTCCAGTGTTGAAAAAATAATGAATCAGTTCTCCAAAACTAAGATTTTTTTTTTTTTTAAATGTAATTAATTCTTTCTCTCCCCCCATCCCCCCCTCTTTTTTTTTGAGATAGGATATTTTCAAATCCTGCTCCAAAGCCATGAGAGTTACAATTTTTCTTTTCTTGAAAGCAGATATTCTCATCTAATCAAGAGCCTCAGGGGACAGGGTTCTAAGGAAACACCAAATATTGTGAGAGTCAGGATTGCATTGCTAGGCCTTTTGAGGGGCTGTCAAGTAGTTGCAGAGAAATTGTTTGGCCTGTAACTCCCTTAGAATGGAAAACCTGAGCTTTGAACTGCCTTTATAATAAGGACTACATTGCTGGAGGAAGGAGAGTGAGAGCAGCTTCAAAGTGTTAAGATGGAAAGAAAACAGTCTGTGGAAATGAGTATTTTAAATCAAATATTCAAGTTCCATCTACTTATTTCTTCCTTGACTCTACACACAATGAAACCTAGTAAGTTTATGAGACCAGAAATCAACAACTGAAATATAACGAGGTAGAATGGCAGGTGATTTTTCTCAAGCTCTTAAAATATTTTCATTTTGAGGCTCCTATTCAACATAAATGTTCAAAAACCCTAGGAAGAGTAAGAAGAGGAATTAACTCCTTAATGAAAAAGCTCCCAATCTTCAGCAGAACGAGGGAACCCAGCTTTCACATTCCTGGAATTTCTAAAGTTCGGTCAACACAAAGTTTTCTTTCTCATGTGAGTCTGGGCCCATGCTGATGTCATGTCCTGGGTCTGACTTGTATTCAGTGATGTCTGAGGTTGCTGTGTGATGCTGGCTGCAGCTCTCTGTGAAGGAATACTACTGCCACACCAGCTTCCTGACATGTTAATCACACCACAGCTGCTCCAGTTCAGACCAGCATCTGAAAGGGAAATGAGCTCTAACTGCAGTTTCAAATAAGATGCTGGACTGTGAACTGGAGTAGCTGCAGCAGAGGTGGGCATTCCCTTCTGCTTCCCTCGCTGCTGGAGCAGTAACTTCCAGCAGAAGTTGTGTAAGGGACAGATATGGTTTTAATTGCCAGTAAGGTTTGGCAGATACCAGAACCTTTATAGTATTAAAATCCCAAGTAATGGACAACAGTACAACATTCTAAACTGGCTTATCTTCTTCCAGATATGGTCTGGAAAACATGTCCTATGAGGAGTGACTGAGAACTCTGGGTTTGTATAGTTTGGAGAAAAGGCAGCTGAGAGGTGACATCATTGCCCTCTCCAGCTTCCTGAGAAGGGGACATGGAAAGGGAGGTGCTGTTCTCTTCTCCCTGGTATCCAGTGGTAGGAGTCCTGGGAATGGTTCAGAGCTCTGTCAGGGGAGGTTCAGACTTGACATGAGGAAACATTTCTTTACTGAGAGAGTGGTCAAACATTGGAACAGGCTTCCTAAAGAGGTGGTTGAAGCCCCAAGCATGTCAACGTTTAATAAGAAGCATTTGGAAAATGCCCTCAAGAACATGCTTTAACTTTTGGTCAGCTCTGAAGTGGTCAGGCAGGTGGATGAAATGATTGTTGTAGGTCCTTTCTGACTGGACTATTCTATTCTGTTCTATCTTTATTGAGCAGCATCTTTGCACAATGTTACAACCAAGTCATATACATCCACTGTAGCACTGCAACTGTGTAACTTTAAAGTTGTAAAGTTCTAAAATGAAGACAAGTCCAAAGACAGAAGAGTGTAGCACGTCAGATTGACTTTATATCGCATAGAAAATAAGAAGAAAGCTCTTTTCCTTTTCTCCTTCCTGAGCTACCCCTGAATGAAAGTTTTCTTAAATGTACTGCAAACTCCAGTCCATTTGACAAATGTAGGGACTATTTTAGAATCCCTTTACCATCCAATCACTTGTTTCTCCACAAAATTCAAAATTGTATACAGATTCTAAAGTTCACCTTTCTGCTTTATGCCAGCTGCTGCCACCTATGGGAATGTTTGTGGTCAGGGTGCTGCATGTGATTTGACGGGTAAAAAAAGAGCCTGAGGAACCTGGTTTCTGCTTCCTGTTCCTCCTTTGACTACCCTGAACAGCTCCACAAACTCTTAATGCTCTTTTTGTGGTAGAACAGAGATAAAATTGCAGTGAACTGCTGCAGCCAATGGTGCTTTATCAGAGTCTGTAAATCTCTCTTGACACCCACTGATTCAGAGCAGGAAAACAACTCGCCTCCATCCTGCAATCCAGACTAGCCAAAATTCACCTGTCAAAAGCACTCTCCTCATCCAAGTTATTTCTGTCTTCAAATCTTTTCACTCCTTTCCTCTCTTGCTGCAAGAAATTCCAGTTCTTTGGCCTTCTCACCAAATCTCTGAGAATGTACTTTTCTCCTTCTGCGCTTCATCCTCTGTTTCTCTCCATGTCACACCCTTCGTCTGGAACAGCTTTCAGACTCCTTAAAATTCAGTTGGTTTACTCGGCCATTTAACAGTTCTCCTCTGCTGTCTGCTCCTGCCTTCACTCTTAATTGTCAAGTACATCTGTCCAAATTGCATTAAATGACAAAGAGGACTGCAAAATGCTGAGCACACCCTGTCTCCTTACGTGTTCATTAAGTAATGAATACCTCCACAGAACTGCTTCAACGACAGCAGTGAACAAAAACCAGTGAACAAAAATGTCACTAGCCATTTCTTTTGTCTTCTATTTTGATGGAAACAGAAGGCATGAGGGAGGGGAGAGAAACTTGTTTGCATTTAAGTTGGTCTGGCACTGACAGCAACTCAAAAGCGGCAGCACTAGGTTAGCGCACATCTTAACAGTAAAATGAACCCAAAAGTCATTATAAACACAAGTAGAGTTCAACAGCTGACTTTTACCAACTACAAGGAGTGAAGAGCAAAAACTGACCAAAAGATATAAACAGTACTAAATATTTGGATTGTGACAGAGACTGTAGTCAAGAACAAGGTGTTGCTGTGCTTTTGCTGTGTATGTCCCTAACTGCATTTGTAAAACAAGGGCCATGAGAGGATGATGAGTAAGTAAGAAGGCACGTACATATGTGACCATTACAACTAAGCAGATAAACTCAAGAAAGGGATCTAGTGTAAAACATGGGAAAGGTAGGAAGAAGAAGGACATATTAAATATTCAAGCCAAGTATGGGCTAATAAAGTACAGCCACAAAGCAGAAAGCAGTTTTCTTCCTCAAATACAACAGGTCATGTCATTGGACACTGTTAAATGTCCAATGGTTAAATGATGTCAGGGTTAAAACTGAAGGTTCACATCAGGTCCCTCAGCAGAAATAAAGCCCTCTTGGGTTTTTTTCTGACCAAATACACAGGCAGGAGTTTTCTCAATGAAGGAGCTACAAACTTGAAATAATTTGGCATTTATTCTGATCACAAATTATCTGCAAACCAGTTTTGAGTTTTCCAAGATTGTTTGTCATTCTAGATGGTCCAGGCACTTCATGGCACAAAAACATTCCAGACTACCCTGTGCTGGCAGGATCGTTGAGTGACTGTTCAATATGATCAGCCAAGTAAGTTATATAAGACACTTCTATTTCTCACTTAAATCTTGTTTTAAAAAAAAGAAAAAAGGGGGG
>NW_010314277.1:51634-56775 GCF_000700745.2 Antrostomus carolinensis
GGCCTTCTCCATACTGACAAGAACAGGACCTGCAGGAGTAGAAACCTGGAGATTCAGTTTTTCTTGTGCCCAACTTTACCTCACTATGAGGATTATCTACAGCACAGCTGATACCACTGCTGCCAGCGTTGGAAAAATAACCTGGGTGCACACATTTTATCACAGATCTCCTTTCCCACCTTGCACACGCAGATGAAGAAATTACCATATAGAACTTCGTGATATTTTCAGAGGAAAACACAAAACCCAACAGAGTGAAGTCTACTGACATATGTTTGCTTTGTTTAATTATGCTCTCATGAACAAACAGCTTGTTTCTGCAGACTAGCAGTGGTCTATACATCACAGGCTGAAAGGCAATGTTAGCTAAAGAATTCTGACAGTAAAGTTCACAAACACAAATTCGTACCTGAATTTCATACCTATGTTCACAAACACAAATTCATACAAATTCAAATTTGGACCAGTTAGAACGAGTCTAGAGGAGGCCATGAGGATGATCCGAGGGTTGGAGTGCCTCTCCTGTGAGGACAGGCTGAGAGAGTTGGGGCTGTTCAGCCTGGAGAAGAGAAGGCTCTGGGGAGACCTTATAGCTGCCTTCCACGACCTGAAGGGGCACAGGAAGGCTGGGGAGGGACTTTGGACAAGGGCAGGGAGTGATAGAACAAAGGGAAATAGCTTTAAATTGGAAGAGGGCAGGTTTAGATTAGATAAAGGGAAGAAATTATTTCCTGTGAGGGTGGTCAGACACTGGAACAGGTTGCCCAGAGAAGTTGTGGATGCCCCTTCCCTGGAAGTGTTCAAGGCCAGGTTGGATGAGGCTTTGAGCAACCTGGTCTAGTGGAAGGTGTCCCTGCTGATGGCAGGTGGGGTGGAACTAGATGATCTTTAAGGTCCCTTCCAATCCAAACCATTCTATGATTCTATACAAATGCTTGGAAAAACTACAAATGAGCTTGTAAATCACACAGATTCATTGATTTGCATGTTCATGTGAAAAAATTATTTAAAAAGATCATAAATGCCAAAGCAAGTTTGATATTTTAATGCACAGATGTCTGAAAGCCTCAATTTCTTTTCTGCAATATTTATCCTAGTGCAGATAAGAACATGTATTTTTTCCTTGAAACTATTTGTTTCAATAATGAAGGCGATAGATGTTTGCTTGAGCCGTTTATTTACCAGTCCAACAAGAATGAAATGGGTATTGATAATTTTATGGAGATCTCATCCCTGCAACCTTCCTGAGTGTTGTGTTCTGTACTTCGATTCAGCTCTTTGGAGAGCTCATTCTGCTGAAGAGAGCTGTGGCTTCTCATGAGAGCCTCTGCAGATGCTTGCCTTCTAAAAAAGCATTAAAGCCATATTTACATAGATGAAGGTCTAGCCCGTCAGCTCTATCAAGCAGAATAAACAGATAGTGGAAGATTCATGATATGAATCTGACACACCCAGGAACAGGAGAGCTGTATACCAGAGAAGAAAAATATTCATCAGGCTGGGAATCATCCCTTCTTTCTCTAGCTGTCTGTGAGAGGCTGTCACACATGACCTCCTCCACCGGCTATTTCACAGCTTATGGGTGGTTGTTCTCCTATCTTGCACTCAGATAATTTTATGCTACGTTTTTCACTTACTCCCTGCATAAAAATAGTATACATGTATAATTCAGGCTGTGATTCAAAAGTCCACCCCCTTTCTGACAGGAGGGATTAATCTTGGAGAATACCTCATACTTTCAGATAATTCCACTCACTTCTCACATTTCCCTCAAGTTCTTCCCCTTCGTTTCCTCCTCCCACACACGTGATGTCAAGGGAAGGAAAAACAGGTAGGAAGGAGGGCAAGACTCCCATGTATCAGCTCAGGGAATGACAGGGAGCCAGATCTTCTCCCACGCTGACTGGCACATGGCAGCTCCAAGAGAACACAGTCTGCCAGCTAAAGGGCATGGCCAGCCCCTTCTCTCAATTGCCATCTGCAGCACGTACCGGCTGGAGGTGCACACTGCTCAATCCTGTGGGAACTGAAAAAGAGAGGATACACCACCATTTATCTCTGCTGGCATCATCATCTTCTATTCTCCAGAGCTCATCATGGCATGATTTGGTGCTGAGGCCTCAAAGCCTGCTCTATAAGCCCTAAGCCAAACTAGAGGTCACAGTGTCTGTGGTGCAGGTTGCCTGCGGCAGAGCTGGAACACTGGAAGCCAACAGCACAATGGCTTTTGCTACCGCAGTCACTGAGAACACCAGCTCACTCTTCTCCCTTTCATACTATCTGCTCCTTTTATGAACCTGAGTTATGGACACCTTCGTTACAGCTCAGCCCTGCAGTCCTATCAGATGCAGATGAGGACGACCACACTGGACCATGGAAAATTCTGATCCAGGACATCTCCAAGCGGTTGCGTTTATCACTGTGAATGGAAGCAGTGTGTAATTTCAAGGCTGCTCTGCAAAACAAATTACAAGTAGATGGGCTAATTAAGCTTTTTTTCTGAATTTCAAGTTTTGGCAAGGCGAAAGTTAACATATCCCCTGGGTATGAAAAATTTCCTATGAGTTTTTTGTAACATATATGCAAAGAGTAATTAAAACCCAGTTTACAATCTTGAAACCTTCAGTTTTGGGTTATTACATAAACCCCTGAAAATTAACTAACTGAAAAAAATGAACTGACTATAAACAAAGAGAAAGTGTTATTTCTCCTGTCCAAATAGAGTACTACTGCAAAACATAAACAGCATAAAAGAAAAATAAACTGGATGTTTAAAATTCTCAGATTTCACCCCTATAGATGACTTCCATAACATCTAGAACTAAACAATAGAGGCTTTCAGATGCTGAGAGACTGTCCAAGTATTAGGTAGCCTGCATCAGACCACGAGTTCTATTTAGATATCGCTGGTTTGAGGTACTGGACACTAATTAACACTGAAATGCACTGGTCTCTGAGCAGTGGAACACTTGGTTTATTCGGCGTTGCCCATTTTCTTGTCTATTCCAGTGGCTTATGACCCTTTATTGCAATTGCACTGCAGAGTCTACACATGAATGACAACTACGTGCAAAACAGATGAGGAATGAATTCACAGACTGAAAAACAGAGAATGTCCATTACCGCCTGAACATAGTCACACTCTCCACCTAAGGCAGGCAAAATATAGAAGCCTGTGAAACACCATTTCAACGTGTTATAAACCTGGACTGTAGGAATTGACGGATATTTTGCCATTTACTTCACTGGGAACAGGCTCACATCCTACATGTGAATACTTCACACCAGTGCAAATATTATTTATTTTACAAATGTTGCTCAGTTCATCGAGGTGGCTGAAGTGCGACAATGACACGAGATCTCTTTTTACTCTGATTATTCCTGCCAGTATATTTGTGTTCCTCCTGTTTCCCTCTGCATGTGGGCTATGTGATATACGACAGGAAATGGCTGAGATTGTAAATAGCTATATTCTAGTCAGGTATATTATCTCAGAGTAATTTTTGTACCAAAATGCATAGGATATTAGCCGTTTCATTTATGTACAGACGATGTACTGTGCTTTGCATACAAAGTTTGGGATGCACCTCCAAAAGAATGCTTTTCACCAGTCTGCGAGAACACTACATGGAAGGATTTCTTTTAATTTGTAGTTTGTTTGTTTTGCTACTTTTAGAGCAGAAGAGCAGGAGGAACAGTGGTATAGACAGACAGAAAGTACTGCTGAAATCACCGCATCAAATGGAAAACAAGTTTAAAAAAATATTTACATGTTAAAAATAGAATTAAAGACTCCTATGTATCAGACTCCCATTTTGGGCTGTTCTAGCCAGTGGGTGATAACACAACCAACATGGCTACAAAGTCCAGATTCAGCTCCAAAGCTTTCAAGCCAGCAGGGACTGGGAGCCCTATACACCTGCCTTTAGAAAGGATCATTCAAATGAGGAAAAGGGTATGGTAAGTCAGTTTTTATCTTGTATGTCTACAGTGAAGATGTAGTGTCTTCAACACCAATGGAAAACTACATGCACTTTGAAAGCTACGGCTCTGAACACCTCTCTGAAGACTGCAGGAAACTATGTGCTAAACAAAATAATCTAAAACCCCATGAAAGAACTCAATCAGTGAATTTCTGTTTGATTCATCACTCCAGGTTCCTCAGGTGGCTGAAAACAAGGGCTGTGAAAAAACCACACCTGAGCACACAGCATTACATCTGGAAGCAGGTATACCAATGCCATTCTTTCCATGGGAAAATTCTGAGGCATTTCAAAAGGTGGAAGGAATTCTAAACTTCTATTTTCCTCTACAAGACATCCGTAGGTTCAGAGCAAACACACTGCCATAACAATGGCTTGTACAGGTTGCATACAGTATACCACTCAGACTTAAGTAATACTTTAATCAGAACTTTAAGAATTTCAGATTCATTAAAGAATTAAGCCACCTGAAGCACATGAAGCAGTTAAGGGCAGGGCAATAGCTCTTTAAAAGCAGGGCAAGCTGGGAGATACTCTCATACTACAGGGAAGGCTTCTGCAGTGGCTGTAATAGCAGAAATGGTGACCAGGAATGGACTGTGAGAGGTATGGGCTAATGGAATTTGGTTGTTTGGGTTGGTTTTTTTTTTAAATGTGATTGTTTTGCTTGCAGCTAGAATACTTGTATTTAGCCTCATGTTCCAGGTGCCTTTGTAGTGTTCGAACTCTAGGACCCAGTTGTAGTAAGCAAGTATTTCCTAATTAAAACGGAGGAAAGGGAAATACAGAAGGGAGTACAGGCACAGCTTAGGGATGTGTGACCTGAGTCACTCACTAGGGACTTCATATCCAGAAACAGGGAATCCCCACAGTTTCTCTGGATATCAGTACCTTAGAGCAGTGGTACAGGACCAGCACTTGGGAAACTCGGGAAGAGGGGTTCTGGAAGCTCGCCTTTGCTGGCGAGTGATGCAGTCACTCTGTGGCTTGGTCCTCTAAATGTCAGTTCGCGAGAGCCCTAACAGCTGGAGCCCTTCCTCTGAACCGCAGGCTCCCCAGCGTCGGGCCGTGCTCCGCCTGAAGGGAACGGAGAGATGGGAAAGCGCGGGGCTGCTCAGCCCCCGAGGCCGGAGAGTCACAGAGCGAAGCCCCGCCGGG